>NW_020292127.1:0-213192 GCF_003184845.1 Aspergillus ibericus CBS 121593
GATAGTAGCATGTCAAGATAGATTAACTTACCAGCTATCCAATATCACACAGATCTTCAGTCATTATTGTATCTCTAATAGTAGTATGCTAGGATAGATTGACTTACATACTATCCAAATATCACACACATCTTCAGTCATTATTCTGTCTCTGATAGTAGCATGCCAGGGCGGATTAACTTACTTCCTACCCAACATCACACACATCTCCAGTCATTATTTTGTCTCCGATAGTAGCATGCCAGGGCAGATTAACTTACAAACTATTCCAATATCCAAGTCCATTTAGCCATTTGCACACTATTCGTTCCCATCTCCTGCAACCTACCTCCTTTTACCACATGAGTGTCAGGAAAGAACGTGAGTCTCTTCAATGATCTCTTACGCTCTGGTACTTATTAGATATTTCCGATACTCTAGCTCATCATGCTCACCTCAAAATCATCATGATTCCAACCCAAGTTCTCTCTTCCTTTCGTTGTGCGAATCATGATTATGTATGACGCTTAGTGCTGTGGAACAAAAACAGGTCTCCGCTGTAGCAGAGACGAGGAAGAATCATTGCAAAGCAGGGGAGAGAGGACAACCGCACTGTTTTATTGAGCGGTGTAATTCTTAGTGGTACGTCAGCTGCGCTTCTGCCATCACCAATGAGAATTCGACATGTGTTCCATGAATTTTATTTTCTTTTTCTTTTGCCGACTTGCCGTTGTCAATGAAGCAAAGAATGTATTGTTTGCCTTCAAAGCTAAAATCCGCCGTTCTATATATTTGAACACAATGTACGGAATCATTTGGACCGAGACCAACATTTTCTAGTATATAACAGGATTGGTTGCAAGAATCGCTTTTTATCCGCGATACTCTTTTAATTTGCGAAATGTCAAAATCCTGCCGCCAAGCCCACTATTCACAGCATACCTCAGATGTGTAGTAATCTCCACCACCCCCGCCTTTGTTTTTTCCTTTCGTTTTTTTTTTTTTTTTTTTTTTTTTTTTTTTTTTTTTTTTTTTTGCTTTAAACCGTCTAGGTCAACAGCTGAGTGATGAACTCAGAATACCTATATACAATAACACTTTCTAATCTGTGATACCTCAAGATGGCGGTTCACTTGCCCCTGGACACGCATCTAGGCATTTTATTCATGAAACTTAATGCAAGGTAGGTATCCGCAGAATTTCCTATTCAGAGGGCCTGGGAGAATCGAGCAATCTATAGAACTCTCTCCTCCCACCAACGTCCGCATAGAAGATTCCATCAGATTCAATGTCCATGTAATGTGGCGGGTGTTGATTTGTCAGTTGCTAAAGTTAACTGCACCTCTGTCATGTGACTGCTCACTTTTTCATCGGGCAATGCTTTGGATTTGTGTTCTAATTCATAAGTGCATAACCTATCACGTGATATTGATTCTGTCAAATACGGATTGTAATGTATCGAATATTGTTCAAATAATCGGCTTGCGCCAAGCCCTTGGCAGTGGGGCTGGAAAACAATAGTCGTGTGTTTCAAGGTCAGTGGAATTTCAAGACTGACTGTATAGCAGGTGGGGGTACTCATATAGATTCCATTTTGGTCCTTCATCGTGTGTATTACCTCCAGATTTCAGGATAGCCGCTTCAGAAGATCACTGTATCCGCTCTGGAGAGGAAAAATGTCGGGACGGGCCGAGACGCGATCCCCTGAACCGCCCGACCGCGAAAACTCGCCACCGCGGTTGGTGAGGCCGAAACGCACGACACGACCACCAGCCCACTATGCTCAAGAGCAAGAGATCGACACTGAGCAGAGAAACAAGCGCTCCCAGCGAAAGAAGAAGAACCAGGGTAAGCCAGTCGCCCAACGTGACGCGGCGACTTCGGACGATTCCTCGGCAGAGAGCGAGGACTCAGACACCTCCAAACTGGTGAAAGAGATTGTTAAGCTCAGAAGAGAAATCAGACAACGAGATGAATTACACAAGGAGGAGCTCCACAGAGTTAAAGAAAAGTTTGGTGCTGCCCTCGCAGAGTTTCGACATGATTTACAGACCCTGGCGAATCGATCCTCGACACCGCAACCCCACCCCGAGTCATGCGCTCAGAACAGCCACGAGAAGATCCTTCGTGAAATCCAATCCTTGCGCATTGCAGTCAATCCTTCAAGATCCCCATCTTATGTAGATATCGCCCGTACTCTCCCTACCAGCCAACCGAGCAATATATGGACTCTCTCATCATGGAACACGACACTAACCACCTTCACCGACATACTATATCGCACAATAGACACCTCGAAAATGGCAGATACTGAAAATGAGAGACCATTAGCAGGTCCAATTAGAACGGCAGTTGAGGCTGAGATCCGGACAATGGAAAACTACACGAACTAACAGTGCCGCGCTGTCACAGTGGACCCGAAGAACACCAGCCGGATTAGAATTACGTGCTAAGATAAGGCTGAACACCAGTTGGTTAAGAAGGTGGCGGAAACTAAGGTTGGTATAGGAGCCCAAGTGTTTCATGACGAACTGTATCTAATTAAAGTCAATAGTATCAATAGAACTATAGTGCTTGATAAAAATGGTAATATCCAAGCAGGAGCTGCAGTAGTCTTTGGTGAAAAAAACAAAGCTTCTATTACTAAGATTACATGGCTGAGCAGAAAGGAGAATGCGAAGGCCTATAGGTTAATGGTCATTTATCTGACTAGAGGAGGTGATATATGGAGGCTTCTAGCCAATAGGTTTTTTCACGCTGGGGGAGAATCCAGTATGACCAGTATCTTTAAATACCGACCCCAACTGATGTAATACTATAATTGCTAAAAGATTAGATATAAGACATTCCAGTGCAGGAACGCGCAGAAATATATAAAATATGCCGCGGAGGGCCATCACCATAGTAGCTGTGATAAAATGATTTCAAAGTATATTCCATGTGGAGGCCCCCACGAATCATACAGCAAAAACTGTTAGAAGCTCTACCCATCGCATTATAAATAAGGCTCTTCGAGTTATTCAACTGAATGTAAGAAAACAGGGGACAGTGCATAAGAACTTAATAAATAATGAAGAGACTCAGAACATAGTAGTATTAGTAATTCAGAGACCCCAAGTGAGGAGGATTTAAAACTGGTTCTTGACTACTCCAATGGGATACCACAGATGGATGAAGATAGTTTCCTTTACTTAGAGAGAAGGTAGGTGGGTAATTTGAAGCATGTTCTAGATTAATAAAGATATTAAGGTAGAACAAGTACTAATAAAGTCCCCAGATCTTACGGTAGTGGTTATTAGGCTTCCTGAGCAACTGATTTTCATGGCATCAGTTTACATGGAAGGAGAAAATGCCTCAGCTTTGGATGATACATGTAAATACTTAATTAACGCGATCATGAAAGTACGGTGAGATACGGGTATGGTAGTGGAGATTTTGATTATAGGAGACTTTAACTGGTAGGACTAATTCTGGGAAGGAAATAATGTGTCTTTGAAAAGACAAGGTGAAGCAGATCTAATTTTATGAATGATTTTATGAATGATTGTACTCTTAGTAGTCTTCTTAAATAAGGTACAAAGATATGGTATAGTGGAGAATATAGTGGAGACTGTGAGTTAATAATTGACCTGGTCCTGGCCTCGGATAACCTAATAGATTCCATGATTAAGTATGCTATACTCAGGATGGAGTATAGCTCGGATTATTATACTATTAAGACTGTATTTAATGTCTCTTAGTCGCTCCCGCAGCATTAGGAACAACTTCTGTTGAAAAATACTCCATAGAAAGAAATTAATGCCAAGATAATAAATATTTTTACTACCATTCCAGTAGAGGGCACAATACAGCAGAAAACTAACTAGCTTATGTTAGCAGTCTCAGACGCGGTATATATATTAATATTAAAGTTAAAACCATCACCACACGCGAAGCGGTGGTAGACTATTAATTTAATATAGCTCTATTATATATATATATACCGGAGAAATCACGTCCGGTCCGAGCAACGGGTGGGATAAAAAGTACTCTACCTAGAGATAATAGCCCGATACGCAATAAAATAATACTATAATACTATCCAGTAACAGAAGAAAAAGTATTGGAATTAATTTTTTACTAACAATAATAATATATAGAAAGCTACTAGATACCTAAAGTTGGGAGAAGATGTAGTGTTCAGGAAAATCCTGTAATTCTTCAGAGTAGATAGGACTATGACCACCAATCATATAGAACAAGTAGAAGAATTGCTGACCAAATTCTTCCCGTTCTTGTTAAATAATATTAACGATGAAGAGACTCAATTATAAAAAGCACCAGTCGAGATGCCTGCTATTACGATAGAAGAGATCAAATAATAGCTAATAGCAATAAAGTCTTAGAAGGTACCTGGCAAGGATGGTCTACTAGTAATAGTCTGGAAGATGACTTGGCCTATAGTCAAGTATAAAGTCCTGGATCTTTTCCAGGCGTTACTAGAAGAAGGCACGTTACCAAGATAGTGGAGACATGCGAAGATTATACTACTTAAAAAACTGAATAAAGAGAACTATACTATTGTGAAAGTATGGAGACTGATTTTACTCTTCACAATGCTGGGTAAGATACTGGAATCTGTAATCATAGAAAGAATCTCACACGTGGTAGAGACTTATGGTTTATTCCCGACCAGCCACTTCGGTGCCTGAAAGCAGCAGTCTGCTGAGTAAGCACTCGTACTCCTGTAGGAGTAAATCTACGTGGCATGGCGCGGCCGACGTATTGTGAGCTTAATCAGCTTCAATGTCAAGGGAGCCTACAATGAAGTCTGTAAAGAATAGTTACTTTAGAGGATGAAAGCGCGCGGCATACCGGAGGATTTACTCCGGTAGGTTGAGGTATTCTGCTCGGAACAAACGGTGACCATTTAAATCAATAGGCAACTATCTGAAACCCACAGCCTGCCACAGGCTGGACTGCCGTAAGGCTCGCTGCTATTCTTAATCTTGTTCCTCTTCTTCAACGCAGACCTTATATAACGTCAAATCGACGGCCAGGGAGGTGTGATTACATTTATAGATGATTTTACTGCGTGGGTGACTGGACTAAGTGCGCAGAACAACTAGAAAGATATTGAGGGAATCATTAAAGGAGTGCTTGACTGGGAAAGACGAAGTAAAGCAACTTTTAAAGTAGAGAAAACAGTTATCATATACTTTACCTCTAAGGCTTATAAACTAAACCGGGAGCTCTTTACCATTAAGGAACAAACTATTAAATCTAAAGACTATGTTAAGATTCTGGGTATCTTAATAGATATTAATCTCAAATACAAGGAATACATTGCAAGGGCAGCATCCAAGGGCCTTAAGGTAGTGATAGAGCTTTAATGACTTTAAGGTCTGTCCCTATCAATAGCGCGGCAGCTATTCATATCAACAGTGGCCCCTATAGTGGACTACGCCTCTAACGTCTGGATACATGCATTCAAAAATAAGGCCACGGGGCTGATCAACCGAGTCTAAAGGGTGGGAGCGTAGGCAATCGTCGGCTGCCGTTTCAGTGGATGGATTTGATGGGGTGCGGGAAGTGGGGCGGCAGAAACTGGCGGTAGGGCGAAACTACCCAATGAAGCAGAACCATGGCAGACGAACAAATGCGTAGTACACAGTACCTCCGTCTCTGGCCAAATATATATCTCTGTTGAACACGGAGATGGGAAGGAAGACATCATTTGAGAGATCGAATCCTTCACTGATAGGAGCATGGGTTGGCATTCACACAAATACCCCCACTATGGACAACTTCTTCTTGCACCGTATGGCACACCAACTAGAATTTCCCAGCACATGTGAAAGTACGAAAAGAAAGTGTGGAAAGCACCACCGAGCAGGGACTTATTCTTAGCGCCCAATAAACCGTCGCATATGCCGTTTCGTCCCTGGCCATTAGTAGAGAGCGACTGTAGATCGCTGGCCTCAGACAGGAGTACGGCCTCAGGCATGCAAAGGCTCAAGTGGCGAATATTCTGCAAGATATAAAAGCGAGCCGCACCCAAGGCAGGAGACGTAAGGTTGGGCTGTAGTAACGCAATATCACACAGATTGGCTGTAAACTCTGGCAAAATCAAAACGACCTACGCTGTAGGAGCATAGTAGCGCCTCCTCGGTTGTGTCCGCAGTTATACCCACCGCACTTTACTGGAAGCTGAACGCCGATTCCGTTACTGCTTGCTACCTTGACGGACACGCGTCCATTAGACGTAGACGTGATAAGTGACCTCTAGATAGCGAACCCATCTCTTACAAGATATGAAAATAAGCCGCAGAGATTGGGCGGAACTGGATCTGAATTTCCCGGTAACGTATTCTGTTCATGAACTGGCATTTTGGCCCAATCCCCAAATTATTCTGCTCATGCGTCGTCGGCTTCCTCTATGGTAGAAATATGTGGCCCTTCGTTCCTACACAACGCAACGTGTACAGATCACTTCGGACGAATCGATAATCGACATCATTCTCTACCTGCATATCCCACTCGTATCAGAGGTCATCTGCCTCAACCATCTCAACATCCTCGTTTATCGCTCCATCAAGAACCAATGCCACGTCGGCAGCCAGGAACGACCGGGATTCGCGCAAGCAAGCGATCAGACTATGTAGAAGGTAACCTATTGTGTGAAAGAAGATCACGTGATCTCGGACCTAGCCCATAGTCACCTCCTCGCGTAGTTAGCTAGGCAACACACACTCAATATCATCAATATTGCTGTCATAGGTTATGAGCCCTCGTGGCAACGAATCATCAAATATTTGTTTTCCTTATTATTTTTTTTATCGTTTTTTACACGTTATTTATTGAATAGTATCCCCCTCAAGGCTTTTTACGCCTCAAATTGCTACTATATATGGTTTCGCGGGTAGGAAAGCCTCCGCGGCGATCCAGTCAGCTTGGCATCCAGGCTTGACACCTACCAACCAACCAGACCTCCCACCACGCGAGCAGCGTGGCTGAATATTTATAATAATACCATCCAAAGACCCGTTCAATATCGACATCTCTAAAGCTATTCCTAAGCTTAAAGGCCAGGCTAACTGGTTATCATGGCAAAGAAACCTACGAAACTACCTATACTCCTGTAACCTAGACGCATAGGAGCTGCTTCAGAGCAAATATACTCTTCTAAAAGAACCAGTTCTTTACCCCGAGGATGAAAATGAAAACATGCATATCCTGGCTATTTATACTAGTAATAATAGCGCTCTACCTACTTAATAAGAACTAGAACATAGTATTAAATAGGCTAAATAATGTAACCATATTTTACTCACTACATATAACTCTAACTATAAGAAGTAGAAATAATTAAATTACTCTATATTTATAATTTTTAATATTATATATAAAACTAGTCCCATAGTATATTTCTAGAACTACAACTCTACATTAAAAGCATATATTTTTCTTTAGGAAGTATACGAAACCTCCAACTTTACTATAGTTATCTATCTATATAATAAATAGGCATCTATTCATTATAATAATATAAATAATTAAGAGACTTTTTTTATATACTACGTAGATATCCTCAACAAGCTTCACAACATTAAGATCATTAATAATCATATTAAACTCTTACAGTTTTTTATAGCAATTCAGGATATGCCTGCTTTATAGTTATTTATTATAAATTAATATATAACACTAACAGAAGATGTAATCCTATTATCTATATATACTTAATTTATGTAGTTTAAGTATATACACAAGAATCAGTTCTCCCAACTAACTATACACGCGGTCAATAACAAACCTTAGAGTAATATCAAGAATATTAATAATAATATCCAAGACAGTAATTACGGCGGTCGCGGCCGTAGACATAGATATGGCTATAAACACGGTGATATCTATAATTATAATAAAGATTAAATAAATACCTCTGTATAATATAAAAAAGAGTAATTTAATACTATTAATAAGAATACTATATAGTATACTTTCCACAAACATTATAGAAATTATTTTCTAAGTAAATACTCATTAAACCCAAATAAAAAAATAACTATAAATATTCAAGTTAATATAGTTACTATATTTACTCTGCCCATACCACCATCTAGAACACTATCAGCCAACGTAATCAATATTAATTTTAACTTTTTTAATACCTACATTGCATCAGTTTACTTTAATATTACTATTATAATTTAAAAAAACTAATACCCAAACTACTCGCACAATTGGATACTTGACTCTAGGATTATTAAAACAATTGAGACGGCCGTTCAACACAGCAAAATGAGGTCGTATTGGTGCTAACTACTCTAGAACTTTAAGCGTAAGGAGGAAAAAAGGAAAACAAGAAGTGTTGTGGGCGCTCGCTTGAAGAAAACGACGTCAAAGCAAATGAAGCAAACGTGGTCACTGTGACAGCAGCCTTGTTCTGGATCATGTGACCACGTTTGCTTTATTTGCTTTAATATTGTTTTCTTCAAGTAAGCACCCACAATACTTCTTGTTTTCCTTTTTTCCTCCTTATACTTAAAGTTCTAGAGTAGTTAGTAC
Organism: Aspergillus ibericus CBS 121593; assembly: GCF_003184845.1. Taxonomy (NCBI): domain Eukaryota; kingdom Fungi; phylum Ascomycota; class Eurotiomycetes; order Eurotiales; family Aspergillaceae; genus Aspergillus; species Aspergillus ibericus. The sequence goes on from NW_020292127.1 coordinate 8,530, forward strand.
TAATACGACCTCATTTTACTGTATTAAACAGCCATCTTATAACTTTAAGTATCATTTTTTATTTTTTTCCTATTACTGTATACAGCTAGCTTCTACCAAGCTATCAGCAATCTTTATCCCGCATTCTTAGTAACACCTAACAGCCAAAAAACCCACCTGACCGATTGAACGAATAAATAAAATAACTAAAGAAAATAACCAGACTTCCAGTCCTGAAAATAACTAATAACTTTCCATGATACTACCTAATGAACCAGACTAAAAAGATAGATTTAATTAAACTAAATTTAATAATTGATACAAAAGAGATCCAAAGCAGACTTTTAAAATCTTTCTAAAGATTTTCAATACTTTAGAGACTGAAAAAGACAATCTCCTTAATAAGTAAGACTAATAAAACTAGAAGATAACCACTCTTACTTAAAAATAAGATAATATTACTAAAGAATAGGATAATATTACTAAAGAATAAAATATCTTCATAGTATAGGCTACTTATTAGATCTTAATTAATCTCTAAAGTATAATTGTCCCTAAACCTAAAAGAGTAATAAAGATTTCTAATCTATCTTTATTTAATAATAGAAAAAATATCTTCTTCGAAGATTAAATACTGGCTATATATTAAAAATTAAAAACTAATACTAACTAGTTTATTACTTTAATAATATATAAAGTTTATGTTACTAATTATTATAAAAATAATATAAGAAGATACTTAATATCTAGATTCTATCTAAATATAATTAATTCTTTTAATAACACCAAGAATATATTAGAATATCTGAAAATTATTTTTATTAATCTTTATAAAATCTATAATACCTACTACCAGTACCGGGACCTACATATAAAGATTAAAAAAAAGTTTTATATTTTTATCTCTACTTTCTATTACCTCGTGGTAGAAGTTAGAATTAGTAAAGACTTCTAGAAAAAAGACTTATATAATAAATTATTTTCTAAATTAAAAAAATTTATTATATACAGCTTTAATAACAAGCATTACTCCTTTAATGATTATGTGGAGGAGTATGTAAACTCTATAAACTTAATTAAAAATTTAATAAAAAATTATATTAGGAGTAATACTACTACTATTAATAATTATAATAAATCCTATAATTTTTATATTCTTTCTAGTATTCTAAATTTTGAGAATACTGCTTCCAAGACTTTAACTTATACTTTAAATATAGAACTAGAGATTAAAGAGACCCTAATAAGAAATAGAAAGTATTTCTACTATAAGAAGCCCAGCTATAAAAATAAAGAATATTTTAAAAAAAAGATTATATAGGTAAAGACTCTGGAAGCTCCCATAGAAAAACCTAAATTAATAAAAGATAATATCTAGAAAAAATCTCTATTCTAAGTGAGCTAGAAATTTAAACAAGCACGGTAAACCTATAAAACCTATTAAAAAATAATAGTAATAGTTTTATAATCACTACTTTATTCTTTAAAGATAATATTATTATCCCTGCTTATATGCTTGCTGATTCTAAAACTAATATTTATTTAATAATAAATATTTAATTTATTATTAAATTAACCTGATATTTTAAAATTCTAATATTATCTTTAAAAAAAGTAACTCTAGTTACAGGCTTTAATAGAAAGCAGACTATTAATTTAATATATATAATCTGATTAAATCTTATAATTAATAATTATTAATTCTTAAATACTTCCTTCCTTATACTGGACCTGGGAAGGCATAATACTATCCTTAGAAAAATATAATTTACTAAATATAATATCTTACTAAATTATTAAAATTACTAACTAATTTAATTAAACTAGCTAATATTAAAGAATAAAATAAAAGTTAGACTTCTTATAAATATTTTCTAGACTATTCTAGAGTAGTTCTTAGTAAATTATAAATATTAACAAGATATAACCTAGAAAGACTATAAGATATAATTAGAAGATAAATAACTAAAGTTTTTATAATTATTATTAATTTTTTTTTATATTAATTAAAGTAATCCATGCAAGGCCCTAGCAAAGATAAAACATAATTTAATTAGAAAAAATTACTAGTACTATCTTCTCTTTAGAATTTTGAAATTTAAATTAAAGTTTGTCCTGATCAGACTCTCTTATAAAAAGATAGTTTTTATTAAAATGGCCGGCTTCTAATAATATTTAAAAAACTTAGAGATAGAGACCTTTATTACCTTACTTAATACTATTAAAAAAATTTTTATAAAGAAACTAGAGGCTTCATGTACAAGTAAAAAAAATAAAATTAAAAAGATTCTTCCTAAATAATACCATAATCTAGTGGATATTTTTTTAAAGAAAGAATCTAATATATTATCTCTATTCTAGTATTACAATTATAAGATTCAGCTAGAGGATAAAAATCCTTTAGATACTATTTTTTTTTATAAGATAATAATAAAAGAGTTACAGGCCTCCCGTGATTATATTATAAAAAATCTAAATAAAAAATTTATTATATTAAATTCTACACCCTTCGCATCTCCTATTCTAATAATCTAAAAGTCTAGAGAAGACCTCTGTTTCTATATAAACTATTAAAAATTAAATATTTTAATTAAAAAAAACCTATATCCTCTATCCCTTATTAATAAAATAATAAACTACTTATATAATATAAAAATCTTTATTAAACTTAATATATATCAAAGTTTCTACTAGATCAAAATAAACTTTATTTTAAAAAATCTTATAATCTTCAAAACGCGATACAGCCTATTTAAATATTAAATTCTTCTATTTAAACTTATTAATAGACCCGCTGCCTTCTAATAGCTTATTAATAAAATTTTAATAAAATATTTAAACAAATTTATTATAGTTTATATTAATAATATATTAATTTATAGCAATAATACAGCTAAATATAAGTTATATATATATTTAATACTTAAGAAGTTACAAACTATGGACTTATAGATTATTATTTATAAGTATAAATTCCATATTATAAAAACTAAGTTCCTAAGATTTATTATTACTATTAATAGTATCTGGGTAAACTTAATGAAAATTATTATTATTATTAAATAAATAACCCCGACAACTGTACAGGAAATTTAATTATTTTTAAATTTTTATAATTTCTACTAAAGGTTTATCAAAGTCTATAATAGAATAATATAATCCTTAATATAACTAATCTAAAAAGATGTTATCTTTAACTGGGATTATATCTATACTAAAGTTTTTAAGATATTTAAAAAAATATTAGTCTTAGTTCTTGTTCTAGCTTATTATAATCCCATACTTCTTACTTATATTGAGATAGATACTACTAATAAAATTATTATAAAAGTACTCTTATAGCTAGTAAATAGGATTTAGTATCTAGTAGTTTATTATTCTAAGACTATATTTTTTATAGAATATAATTATAATATTTATAACAAAGAGCTACTAGTAATTATTTATGTTTTAGAGAAATAGCGACTAGAGCTGGAAGGACTCTAGTATATAGATTATTTTAATATTTTAATTAACTACCAAGCTTTAGAGTATTTTATAACTATTAAGAGATTAAATATCTATTAGATATAATAGGCTGAGTTCTTCTTTTAATACTATTTCTTAATCTAATTTCGCTCCGGGAAGTATAATACCTTAGTAGATATACTAACCTATAAAAATAAAGATAAATAAGTCTTAATATAATATTATAAATAAATCTTATTACTTCTAGAGTACTTAGAGAATAAAATATATTCTCTCCTATTAATCTCTAAATTATTAATAATTCTTATTTCCGTGGAGGAATATTTACAAGTTATAGACTATTTTTTAGTAGCTAATTAGGACTATATTTTTCTAGAGCTTTATTAAGAACAAGTCTATCATAGTAAAGAAGAATATATCTTAGAAAATAGATTTATACTCTTTAATAATCTTTTAATAGTTCTAGATAACAGAGACCTATATACCTAACTACTAGATAAAATCTATTACTAATTATTATTTACCTATCCAAGCCGAACGAAGATACTAAATCTTATAAAATATTAATACTACTAGAATATCTAGAACTAAGACATATATTATTATCTAAATAACTATCTAATTTATAAGTAAAAGAATATAAAACAGAACCTTCCCCTAGAATTTCTATAATTTTTATTAATCCCGGACTATCTAGAATAGTATTTATTAATAAATTTTTAGACATTCTTAAAGGACTACTATGGCTTTAATACTGTATTTATTATAGTAGACTAGCTGAGTAAATAAATTATCTTAATACTATATATAAAGACTGTATCTATATAAGACATAGCCTAGCTTTTTCTAAAATATATATATCTTTAGTCAGGACTCCCGGACATAATTATATTAGATTAAAAAAAATAATTTATATTAGAATTCTAGGATAAATTATATTATATATTATAAATAAAGTTTAAACTTTTAATAATATATTACTTTTAAATTAATAAATAAATTAAAATTATTAACCAGTACACAGTACAGAGGTTTATTTTTTTCATAAATTATTATTAAAATAACTAGTCAGAATTTTTATTATTAATTAACTTTACCTTCGTAGTCCTGTCCCAGGAATCTATAGAACTATTATTCTTTATAATTAAATAGAAATATAAATTTTATATCTTTTTTAATTAGATATTTTTCTAAATCTTTATTACAGATACTATTAACTAACAGTAAGTCTGAGCCTTAGCTTACTATATAAAATAGATATAGAAACTAGTAAAGAAAAATATATAAGCTATCTAATAAATTTAGACCTATATAACTAACCAATAATATCAGCCCGTAAATTTTAATATTAAAAATAAGATTTATATAAATATTAGAAACTAGCACTAGGGACAACTGTCCTAGAAATTATTAAAAAACTAATATAATTTAATAACTATTACTAAGAAAATTAGTTATATATTTTAAATTTAATTATCTAATAATATAAAGATCTACCCTGTCTTCTATCCTGATAAACTTTATTTTTATAATACTTTAGAGCTATTACCTAGATAGATCTTAGATTAGGCTTTCTCGATTAAAGTCAATAACTATACTAAATAAAAAATAAAATAGATCTTAGAAAGTTATCTATAGACAAGAACTCTATAGTACCGCGTTAAATAAGTAAGTTTTAATAAAAATAACTATAGATAGTATTCCGCTGGTAATTTTAAGAACATACTTTTCTATTTATATAATTTTTATATCTATTATCTAGACTATCCTAGACCACCTAAATAACTCCCTATATAGATTATGGCTGCGGAAAATAATAAATTCATTACAGATCATGACAATGACAACATTCCCCTAACTAAGGGCAGTCAGGTCTAAACAAAGGGATAATATGACGGCAGCCTTATTCTAAATCATGTGACCACATTTGCTTCATTTGCTTTGACATCGTTTTCTTCAAGCAAGCGCCCACAACACTTCTTGTTTTCCTTTTTTCCTCCTTACGCTTAAAGTTCTAGAGTAGTTAGCACCAATACGACCTCATTTTGCTGTGTTGAACGGCCGTCTCAGTCACATGATCCAGAACGAGGCTGCCGTCACATCACCCCCCCGTTTAGACCTGACTGCCCTCAATCAGGGGAACGTTGTCATTGTCATAATCTGTAATGAATTTATTATTTTCTATAGCTATAATCTATATAAGGAGTTATTTAAATAATCTAGAATAGTCTAGATAACAGGCATGAAAGTTATATAAATAAAAAGATATATTTTTAAAATTACTAGTAAGATATTACCCGCGGTTATTTTTATTAGAATTTATCTATTTAACGCGGTACTATAGAATTTTTATCTATAAATAACTTTCTAAGATCTATTCTACTTCCTACTTAGTATAGTTATCGACTTTAATTGAGAAAACCTGGTCTAAGATTTATCTAGATAGTAGCTTTAAAGTGCTGTAAAGGCGAAATTTATTAGAATAGAAAATAAGATAGACCTTTATATTATTAGGTAATTAAACTTAGAATATATAATTAATTTTCTTAGTAATAATTATTAAATTATACTAATTTTCTAATAATTTTTAAAATAATTACTCCCAGTGCCAGTTTCTAATATTTATATAAATCTTATCTCTAATATTAAAATTTATAGGCTGATATTATTAATTAGCTATATAAGTCTAAACTTATTAGACAGTTTACATATCTCTCTTTATTAACTCTTATATTTATTCTATATAGCAGGCTAAGACTTGGACTTACTATTAGTTAATAATATCTATAATAAAGATTTAGAAAGATGTCTAGTTAAAAAAGATACAGGACTCATATTTCTATTTAATTATAAAAAATAATAATTCTATAGATTTCTAGAATAAAACTATAAAAATAAAGTTAATTAATAATAAGAGTTCCAACTAGTTATTTTAATAATAATTTATAAAAAAGATAAACCTCTACACTATATACTGGTTGATAATTTTAGTTTATCTATTAATTTAGGAATGATATACTATTAAAAGCTTAAATTTTACTTATAATATATAATATAGCTTATTCTAGAATTTTAATATAAATTATTCTTCTTAGTCTGATATAATTATATTTAGAGATCTTAACTAAAAATACACGCGCTCTAGAAAAAGCTAGGCTATATCTTATGTAGATATAGTTTTTATATATAATATTAAAATAATTTACTTACTCAGTTAGTTTACTATAATAAATATAGTATTAAAATTATAGTAATTCTTTGGAAACGTCCGAAAGTTTATTAATAAATACTATCCCGGATAGTCTAGAATTAGTAAAGATTATAGAAATCTTAGAGAAAGATCCTATCTTATATTTTTCTACTTACAGATTAGATAGTTATTTAGATAATAATATATATTTCGGTTCTAGATATCCTAGTAATATTAGTATTTTATAAGACCTAGTATCTTTATTCAGCCTGGATAGATAAATAATAATTAATAGTAAATTTTATTTAATAGTTAAACATATAGATCTCTATCATCCAGGACTATTAAAAAATTATTAAAAAATATAAGTCTATTTTTTAAGATATATTTTTCTTTATTATAATAGATTTATTTTTAGTAAGACTTCAGGAAGGTATAGTCCTGGTTAACTATTAAAAAATAGTTTATAATTTATAAATATTTCTTTATAAAAATAAGAACTATTAGTAATTCAGGAACTAGTAAAAAAAAATATACTTTATTTTTTAAATATTTTAAAAATAATAAAATTTATTTATAATATTATATTAAAACTTATTTATCTCTATCTTTATAGATTAGTATATTTATTAAGATATTATACTTCCTGGGACAAAATTAGATTAAGAAATAATATTAAAAAAAAAACTTAGTCTACTATATTTAATAAATATTTAATCTCTTAATAATTATAAAATACTCCAAAGCTCGGTAATTAATTAGAATATTAAAATAATCTATACGCTGGAATTTTTCTAGTTCTAATTATTATTTCTCTAAGATATAAATAATTATTAGTAACTCTTTATTATAAATATTATAGTTATATTCTGTAAAAAATATAGTTTTAGAATAATAGACTATTAAATACCAGGCCCTATCTACTAACTATAAAAGTATTTTTATAATAATTTTATTAGTAGCATCCGTCTCAACACAAGTAAGAAACGTAGGATTATAATAAACTAAAATAAAAACTAAGATTAATATTTCTTTAAATATTTTGAAAGTTTTAGTATAGGTATAATCCTAGTTAAAAATAATATTTTTTTAGGTTAGTTGTATTAGGAGTCATACTATTCTATTATAAACTTTAATAAATCTTTAGTAGAAATTATAAAAGTCTAAAAATAATTAAATTCTTTATATAGTTATCAGGGTTACTTATTTAGTAATAATAATAATCTTTATTAGATCTATCTAGATACCATTAGTAGTAATAATAAATTCTAAGAACTTAGTCTTTATAATATAGAATTTATACTTATAAATAATAGTTTATAAGCTTACAGTCCATAATTTCTTAAACACTAAATACACGTGTAACTTATATTCAGCTGTATTATTATTATAAATTAATATATTATTAATATAAGTTATAACAAACTTGTCTAAATATTTTATTAAAATTTTATTAATAAGTTATTAGAAGGCAGCGGGTCTATTAATAAATTTAAATAAAAAGATTTAATACTTGAACAAGCTATATTATATTTTAAAGATTATAAGATCTTCTAAAGTAAGATCTATTTTAATCTAGTGGAAGCCTTAATATATATTAAATTTAATAAAGATTTTTATATTATATAAGTAATTTATTATCTTATTAATAAGGAATAAAGGGTACAAGTCTTTCTTAATTAAAATATTTAATTTTTAATAATCTATATAAAAATAGAGGCCTCCTCCAAGCTTTCAAACTATTAAAATAAAAGATATAAAAAGTACAGAATTTAGTATAATAAATTTTTTATCTAGATTCTCTATAATATAATTATAGAAGGCCTGTAACTCTTCTATTATTATCTTATAAAAAGAAACAGTACTTAAAGAATTCTCACTCTTTAACTGAATCTTATAATTATAATACTAGGATAAAGGTAATATATTAAATTTCTTCTTTAAAAAAATATTTATTAGATTATAGTATTACTTAAGAAAGATCTTCTTAATCTTATCTTTCTTACTTATACGTGGAGTCTCTAGTTTCTTTATAAAAATTTTTTTAATAGTATTAAGTAAGATAACAAAGATCTTTATCTCTAAATTCTTTAAATATTATTAGAAGCTAGCTGCTCTAATGAGAGCTATCTCTCTATAAGAAAGTCTAATCAGGATAGGCTTTAGTTTAGATTTTAAAATTCTAGAAAAAAGATAGTACTAATAACTTTCTCTAATTAGATTATATTCTATTTTTACTAGAGCCTTGTACAGACTGCTTTAATTAATATAAGAGAAAATTAATAATAATTATAAAAATTTTAGCTATTTATTTTCTAATTATATTTTATAGTCCCTCTAGATTATATTTTATTAATACTTATAATTTACTAGGAACCATTCCAGGATAATCTAGAAAATACTTATAAAAAATCTAGCTTTTATCTTATTTTTTAATATTAGCTAGCTTAGCTAGATTAATTAGTAATTCCAGTAATCTAGTAAAATATTATATTTAATAAATTATATTTTTCTAAGAATAGTATCATGCCTTCCTAGATCTAGTATAAGAAAGAAAATATTTAAAAATTAGTAGCTATTAACTATAAGATTTAATTAGATTATATATATTAAATTAATAGTCCGCTTTCTATTAAAGCCTATAACTAGGATTACCTTCTTTAAAGATAACATTAGGATTTTAAAGTATTAGACTAATTTAATAGTAAACTAAATATCTATTATTAAATAGATATTAGCTCTAGAATCAGCAAGTATACAAGCAGAGATAATAATATTATTTTTAAAAAATAAAATAATAATTATAAAACTATTATTATTATTTTTTAGTAGATCTTATAAATCTACTATACTTATTTAAGCTTCTAGCTTACTTAGAATAGAGATTTTTCCTAAATATTATCTTTTATTAACTTAAGTTTTTCTATAGAGGCTTCCAAAGTCTTTATCTATATAGTCTTTTTCTTAGGATATTCTTTATTTCTATAGCCGGGCTCCTTATAGTAAAAATACTTTTTATTTTTTATTAAAACCTCTCTAGTCTCTAGCTCTATATTTAAAATATGAGTCAAAGTCTTGGAAGTAACATTCTCAGAGTTTAAAATATTAAAAAGAATATAAAAATTATAAGATTTATTATAATTACTAGTAATAATAGTATTACTTTTAGTATAACTCTTTATTAAATCTTTAATTAAGTTTATAGAGTTTATATATTTCTCCACATAATTATTAAAAAAGCAATGCTTATTATTAAAGCTATATATAATAGATTTCTTTAATTTAAAAAATAATTTACTATATAAGTCCTTTTTCTAAAAGTTTTTACTGATTCTAGCTTCCACCGTAAGATAATAGAAAGTAGAAATAAAAATATAAAACTTTTTTTTAATTTTTATATATAAATCCTAGTACTAGTAGCAGGCGTTACAGATTTTATAAAAATTAATAAAAATAGTTTCTAGATATTCTAATATATTCTCAGTGTTATCATAAGGATTGGTTATACTTAAATAAAATCTAGATATTAAATATCTTCTTATATTACTTTTATAATAGTTAGTAACATAAACTTTATATATTATTAAAATAGTAAATTAATTAATATTAACTTCCAGCTTCTAACATATAGCCAGTATCTAGTTTTTAAAGAAGATATTCTTTCTATTACTAAATAGAGATAGATTAAAAATCTTTATTATTTTTTTAGGCTTAGGGACAGTTACACTTTAAGAATTAATTAAAATTTAATAAATAGCTTATATTATAAAAGTATCTTATTCTCTAGCAATATTATTCTATTTTTTAATAATATTATCCTATTCCTAAGTAAAAGTAGTTATCTTCTAGCTCTATTAGTCTTACTTATTAAAGAGATTATTTCTTTCAGCCTCTAAAATATTAAAAATCTTTAAAAGGATTTTAAAAGTCTGTTTCAGATCTTTCTTATATTGGTTATTAAATTTAGTCTAATCGAACCTATCTTTCCAGTCTAGTTCATCAGGCAGTATCGCGGAAAGTTATTAATTATTCTTAGGACTGGAAGTCTAGCTACTTTCTCTAGCCATTTTGTTTATTTATTTAATTAGTTGGATGGGTTTTTTAGCTATTAAATATCGCTAAGAACATGGAATAGGGACTGCTGATAGCTTAATAGAAGCTAGCCATATATAATAGTAAAAAAGAAATAAAAAATAATATTTAAAATTATAAAACAGCCATTCAACACAGTAAAATAAGGTTATATTAGTGCTAACTACTCTAGAACTTTAAGTATAAGAAGAAAAAAAGGAAAACAAGAAGTATTATAGATGCTCGCTTGAAGAAAACGACGTCAAAGCAAATGAAGCAAATGTGGTTACATGATCCAGAACGAGGCTGCCGTCACAACAATAACTTACTCAAAACATTATTTCACATCCTTTACTCCTTACATACACACGGCTAAAACCACTACTGATGAGGCCTTTCAGACTGTTAGCTACGGTACTATTTCAATCAAATTAGCGGACAAGCAGAACAAATCTTATAGACTCTTAGAGATTGACCGCGCTTGGTACACGCCAGTACTCTTATATAATCTCATTTCATGTAAGCAGCTAGCGCGCCAAGGTGTTTATACATATATCAAGACCAAAGAGACCACTATTCTTAGATACAGGACATTATCTAGGATCCTATTCCACGCTACCACTCAAATCTTAATCCCATTACTGAGATTAAAAACCATTATTTAGTCAAACCTTACATATTAATTATAACGGATAACCAGTTACCCCATTTCCTATAAGATCATATCATTCTCACTATTAACTACATACAGAACAGACTCATACACAGTACTATTAGAAAGACTCCCTATAAAGCCCTGTACAGTATGCAACCAGATATCTCACAATAAAAGATCCTCAGCTGCCACTGCTAGTATCTCACCCTTAAAAAAACTCATAATAAGCTAGAAGATCACATGCAAAAAAACTACTTCATTAAATACTCTAAATCAATCTATAAGATCTACAATATTCGAACTCATTAGATTATATATACTCGTAATATTATCTTCAATAAAAAACCTATTATATAATTATTATTAGTGATATCTATATATAATCTTAATTCTATACACTATAGTAAAGCTAACACAAAAGCTCCAGTCCAAGAAAATCCTTATCACTAGTTATTATTTAATATATCTTTTTAATATCAGCAGCCTATTCCTATCTTTTTTTTTAATTATTCTACCACAGATGAGTAGAATAGCAATAAAAAGCTAGACTAATTACTAGAATATAAATAGACTAGTATACTCCTACTTTTACTTATAATTAATAATACCGTCTATAACGCTACACCTGAACCAGTAGTTATTATTAAAGATAATAAGTCTAGAGACTATCTAGTTATTATAGATTCTCTAGCTATTAATATCTTCTATACAGAACCCGCTACCTCTAATATAAAACTATTACTAATAATTAAATAATTACTATATTATTCTATATGTATTTATAAATTCTTATACATGCTTCTCGAGTCCCTAGAGACACACACTATTAGTATAAATAATAATCTAGATATAAATACTAATATCTTTTATAAATTACTTATTGATAACCATCTCGCTGGCATCTTATTTCTAGAAACTATAGTTATATAATATCCTACTAGCCTGCAAGCTAGGGAGAGTATCTCTACTAAAAAACTAATATCTTAAGATACTAGCTATACTCCTATCTTATATACTAATATTATAGCCTACGCTAAAATATCCAAATAATATAAAATAATACATCACGAGATATAGAAGTAAATTAAATAAGATATTTTTTATATAATTCCACGTCCCTATAATACACATTTTCTTCCACTTAAATAAATATTTAAAATTAAGCATAACAGTATCTATAAGATCTATCTTATTATTAAAGACTTCCGGCAGCATGCTAATAAAGATTATTAAATTAGAGAAATATACGCAGCTATTACTAAAAGTATTAGCTTTAAGACTTTTATTATTCTAACTACTAAACTTTATTAAATCTTACATTATCTTGACATTATTATAGTCTTTCTCAATATTAAATTATATAAATTAATATATATTAAGCTACCAAATAGCTTCTAAGAAAATAATATATACAGCAAACTCCTTAAGTTACTATATAACTTAAAATAGGCGCCACGTAAGTAATATAATATATTTTATAACTTTCTAGTAGCTAATAATTTTAAATATTTATATATAGATCATTCCATGTTCACAGAAAAGAGCCTTTTCATACTTATTTATATTAATAATATCCTCCTACTTGCGCCGGACAGTACTATAATTAATACTTTTAAAATATTACTTACTAAGTTTATCAAGTTCACTAATAACAGCCCCTATATTTACTTTCTAGATATTAATATTATACAAGTAAATAAAGATATTTATCTCTCATAGAAATCATATATATAAGACTATCTAAAGTACTTTGGTCTCTCTACTTACAAAACTTCTTCTATACTATATAACTCTAAGAATCCTTTATCAAAGTATAATGGAACAGCAGATCCTGATAATATTAAAGCATATCAGAAACATAATAGCGCGCTTATCTAGATTATAATTAATATATATTCTAATATTATATACACAACAAGTAAATTATTATTCTTTATAAATAACCCTACTAAACCATATCTTCAGATAATAAACCTTATCTAATATTATCTTACTAGTTCTTTTAATCACTGCCCCTTCTACCATTAGGACAGACTTAATCTTATTAGCTTTTATAATACTAATTAGGCTAGTCTCTATTTTTTTAATATAATATTAACCTCTAGCTATATATTTTAACTTACTAGAGAGTCCATTTCATGGAATTCAAAGAAACAAACTACTATCATACTATCTTTAATTAAAAATAAATATATCACGCAAGCAGTAGTAATATAGGAATTAATCTAGCTTTAATTATTATTTATTAAACTAGATATTTAATACTCCAAAGCTATATCTATTTTAATAAGTTATCTTACTATTATTTATACAAACAACCAGTCCGTTATTATTTTAATTAAGAATCTTAAGTTCCATACCCGCACAAAGCATATCTCTATTAAATAATATTTTATATATCATGAAATATATATAAAAAATATCAAATTTATCTATATCAGTATGACTAAATAAGTAGCCAACAACCTTACTAAGCTACTCGAATATCTTGCCTACTCCTGCTTTATCAAGCAACTCAGTATGGTAGATTATATCTAAAATTATATCTAATATTTCTATATCTATATATCTTTTACTTCCTGTTTAGGAAACATGAACAACCTCACGTCTTCCTCCCCTTTGTACGTAACGTTGCTGACTACGTCCTCGCTCATGGGGGGTGTGAAAGGAGATCACGTGATCTCAGACCTAGCCCATAGTCACCTCCTCGCGTAGTTAGCTAGGCAACACACACTCAATATCATCAATATTGCTGTCACATATTGCACCTCAGTTCGGATTCCGGTCGGGTGGTGGAATGTCCATGTCCAACATACCGACTAGTAGCCTCTAGGGACAATTCCCATCCGTGGGAAGATCGTGGTGCGGCGAATGTCTGACCTAATGATAGTATGTTAGCCTCTGCCCGTGTACCACTAAGCCCACAATGTTAGCATCATCTAGTGGGCGGCAACTTGGTGCTGAGGGGTACCATAATCTCGAGATTATTCGTGCCACAGTGGTGGCAGATGTAGAGGTCGCCAATTCCAAAGGGCATTGTTGGAAGACTATCCCACTGTAAGAAGAAGGGGGATTGCGAAATGTTAGAGGAAGTAACCCGAGGCAGTCGTGAAAAGAAGGGGGTGTGTGGCTGGAAATTCGGTACTAAGTACTAAGCTCTGGGCGACCAAGGGCAAGGCTTTCAGGGGTGTGAGATGGTAATCACGTCGCGAATAACCCTCGCTGCCGTCAACACCGCATCACCTGGCAGGGTCTGTCGCCATTCTGACCGGCGTGACTCAGACTCCGACTCACCTTCCCTCCTTCGGTTGCTCTTCTTTTTAAGCAGACTTCTCCGTCCAACTTCTTCCTCTTCTTCCCTATCCTCATTGTTCCTAACAGTTCTTCTTCCTATCCATCCCTGCTCATCCTATTCTTATCCCACCCAACTTATTCTTATCCACTCATCCTGACCGTATCTTGCTCATCGTATTCTTATCCCCTCTGTCTTATCCTTATCCACCCTTCCCGTTTCCATCCCCTGTCTGTTGCTGGTCTGGCTCATTTTATCCAACTTCATCTTCCCCTTCCTCTCCCTCTCGATCGGTCATCACGCAAGTGGCCTCGATGATATACCCTTCTTCGAGATTCGTCGACAGCCAACCACCATCACCATACTCACCATTACCAAGTGTTGGCTCAACCTCCCCTTCCTCCTCCCCCTCCTCGACCACCTGCCCAAGTGGCTCAAATCCCAGCGAATAGCGGGTACAAGTCCCAGTCGTGTGATCGGGTGCACACATCCGGCAAGCGGATTAGATAGAGAAATCCCAAGCATCGTGCGGGTTCAAATCCCAGCGAACAGCGGGTGCCCGTGGCCAGGGAGGAGACTGGGCCGGCCACGGGTCTCCAGTGACGAGCTCGCACCTCACCGTGGTACTGGAGTCTAGTAGCCGAAAGGCGAAGCTAAGACGAGCTCACTTTGTATGTAATGGCGTTTTTATCTTTGGTATACCTGCTTTTCGTGTATGCAATGAATGGGGAGTTACATTTGTAAGTCTAGTGCAGATGGCGGAGCAAGGTTCTGTGTAGTGGCCGAATGAATTCGAGAGAAGGAACACTACTCCTTCATACGTAAAGGGTCTCTATGGCAAGTGGGCCAGTATCCGGTCAGGCATAATGGTATTTCTTCCGGTCCTCGTGGAAATCCTTTCCCAAGACGCACCCGGAGATGGTAGAGAGAACAGCTAGAACACAAAGACGGGCTTCATAGCCTGTTGTAAGTCTTCATCCCGGTACTTGTCACTCAGGGCGCCCACCGGAAACTTGACCCTACGCTTTCGAAGTAGCTCAGTAGTGAGCTAGCCCCGGCTCCCCATCTCCCCTGTGCCGATTTCGTAAGTATTCCCACAATGCCTCTCTGCCTGCCAGGGAGAGGTCCAGCTGGTCTATACATGCAAAATCTGGCGTACAGATCGTTCATACCCGCCCGAGTCAGGGGGTCGGCCCGGTGCGGGTCATGTTTGGTTTCCGGAAGGTACAGGAATCCACCAGGATATTTTGGCTGGAGGCCTTGAGCCAATGCGCAGGAACTCGTATTCGAGATTGGGATAAATTCTGGGCCTGTTTTTATGACACTCTCCATCTCAGCATGCAGTATGGATGAAGATGGATATGATAGAACCTCAAGGCCGTTCCTTTCAGTCTCCCGGTTGACTCGTAGGCATTTGCTCAAGCCCTGGCATCCTTTGACAGGGACACAATATCGCTCTCTCGGGTCAATCAATGTTATAGTTTCCGCTCCATATATGGTAGGCATGGTGATCGCAGTGCCAAGGTGCACTCTGATTAGACGCTGGCACTGTAACGAGTGGTGCCTTATTTAAGACGGAGTTCATTCGGTAGTCGGGGGGACGCATCAGAAACCTGGCCGTGAACCTGGAGCGATATGAGCTAGAAGAAAAGTTTTAGAGACGGGGTTAGAGGTTAGATGCCATGGTAGGGGCAGACCTTTCCTTCAAGCCGGCCAGTTTATAAGAGGGGTGGAGGGTGCTGCATTCCTACCAACTGGCTCTTTCCGGCCGAGGCTTGGCCCCCCAGACATTGCAGGAATCGCCATAAGGCCATTCGCAGCTTACTAACGTCCGTTATCAGGAAAGGCTTCACTGACTGAAGAGTACCTTTTCAATGCCCTGTTGAATCAGTGCGCTGGTGCGGAAATCTCCTTAGCATGAAAATCTTCGGAACCATTGGGCTCGGAAATTTGCGCTGACGCTGCAAGCGGCAACACCCTGGCGATGTCTCAGACCCAACCAGTTATCCGCCTCGTGTGGCACCGCAAAGATAGATTGATGGCTGTTAGGTGACTCGTAATGGAAGCATAACCGGTTTCAGGACGACGAACGGAGGCTTTAATATATAGCTCCTATCAAGTGGAATCGTCTGCCCGATTTCCTTGTTGTGGACTCTTTCGATCCCACGTGGCTATAGTCTGGAGTTATTATCGGGTAGGTCTTTTATATAGCCTTCCTATCAGCCCAGATGTTCTCTCAGTTACTCCGTAAGGGGACCCGGCTCACGAATCAAATCGACTAGATCATATTATGACTCAAAAAGGCCCCGATACTCGAAGCGAGTGTTACTAGGGAAGGTACTCGATGCAGATAAGTCCCTTTTTTTTTCGGCTTTAGCTAGTTATCATAGATTTTCGTGGAACCGTGAGAAACACCGGAACCACCAGCTTGTCTAGGTCATGCCTAGGGAATGAAAGATTTCAACGGTACGCTCGCGACTCTCTGCTTCCATCTGAAGTGATGGTCCGGGTCGCAGCAAGCCTCCTGCAAGAGAGCAACCGCTCCCGCTGCTCCCGGTCAATCGACAATTTCATGTACCAAACAGCATCGGTTCAATAATTCCGAAGCCATTGGCCATCCCTTCACAAGCAGAATTAATAGGCAAAGCAAGATGAGAAAAATAAAAAAGAAAAACATACAACAGAAGGGATTCGCTGGTGGTCACCCACCCAACTACTAACCTCCCGGCGTGTGGCTTAAGTACGGCTGAGCGGACGGGAAGCCCTGTTCTCCACACCCTATGGTCGTATGTAATAGGATTCTCCTTGATTTGACACATATAGAGTAATTCTATTTATGCCAATGGCCATCGTGGTGGATTGAGTCACTCTTCTCTCGCTTTTTAAAAACATGACCGAAGAGGCGTTGACAGAAATTTGTGTCCTGTTCTCAGTGTGGAAGAGGAAGAGCGAGACAAAGGGAGTGTATCTCAGCCATTAAAGAATTCGATTGTCATAAGAACACGCAAACACAAGGCTGAAGCTGGTCTACTTCGTGACAAAGATGACGAAGACAAAGCCAGATTGACTACTGTTCCTGCTACACCTTTGGAAGAAACACGGGCATATCAACCACGAAAGATTCGACCCGCGCAACTCCCTTGCTCAGTGAGATACAGTAAGAGAGGTAAGATATATGATGGTGAAATAAGCGACAGTCCTGGAATCGGACCAATTTGACTAATGATGAAGCGGGTCAAAAGGTCTAGCCGAGAGGTCATTTCTCAAAGACAGTTTTCACGGTGTCTCCAATCCAATCCGCTCTTCCTCAACCCTCAACTGGATCTTACCAGAGAGACCCACAGACACCCTCCAGGTATTCGTAAACTGTGCTATCTTTCTCGTATTAACATTCGACGGCTGTTCGTAGCCTATTGCTTGGTAAGAATGTATCCTAATAGACACGCATGGTGTAGTAAGGGCGCGGGCAAGTCATCAGATGGGATCTTACCTACGCGACTTTGATATGCTTTCGGGAGAGTTGGAGGGGACTTTGACTGTACCCAGGGAGGTGAGGGAGGTTTGAAAACCTGCTGATAAGAACTCAGGGGTCAGCTAGGTTCGTTATATCGATTCTGCTAGTAAAAGATGGGACGTATTCCTGACCGAGTTCGTCTTTTCCAGCCATGGGTCTCAATCAATGCGTTCGCCTCTCCACAGCCTGCTCCAGTACCGTGATTCTTTCCTCCAACTGTGCCAGCTTATCTTCCAGCTCCTTCGCCTTTGCTGCCGGTATATCGAAAATTATTCGGCGGCTCTGCTTATGTTGACAGGGGAACTCATCGGCGGGGATACGCTCGTCTCCCAGCGCTGTATGGTCTCCAGCTGTCAAGCAACTGCAAGGTCGAACTTCCTGTTTATCATTCCCGGACGTCATAATTCTAATTCACTCGGTGGTTCTGATGTCTTCGATTCGTTAGCCGTCCCATAACAAGTGGATAGTTCGATTACCGTTCGCTGATAATTAACGCCAAGCGTGCGAGGGGGTTTCACATCGGTCAGAGGTCAACTACTAGGATACGCGGTGATGGAAAGATGGTCGTGTTTGTGATCTAAGCAATCGTAAATGGGTTGTAGAGACAAGACAAGGAGGCCACACGAAAATCAGAATGGGAAGGAACGGGTCGGATGATGGGAAAAGCCGCATACAGAGGTGAATCCGCAACCTGTAGTAGAGGCCCAAGGCCATGGAACAGCCTGATCGAGAGACGCGCACATGATCTATCGGTCCCGCTCAGTCAGGGTGTTTGTGATTTGGGTGGAGTAACACAGGTCAAAGGCAGATACACGCTGGAGAAGGAAACGATCTAGAGACGCTCAAGGTCGTCGATCGCCTTGAAATCACTCATCTACAGGTTCCGTGTTAGTCCGATTGATGCACGCTGGAGCAGAAGTCTTGGTTCTACACTTTTCTCCTTCACGTTTGCCACACTCGGTACTCTAATTACATTTTCCCCCTCTCTATTACGTTAGTTGCTTGTTGAGTTCTTGAAGTATTCTCTCTAAACGCCTTTATCACAACATCTCATATGCTAGATTTTTGACTCCGATGGAAGCTAGTCGTGTATAGTCAGTAGGTTTGGTGTCACTTAAGCCATTAACGAACAACTCTGACCTATTTACATTCCATGCCGGGCTCACGAGAGAAGATAGTGTACGACGAGCCCAAAAACACATATGACCACTGCATATCATGATCAAGCCGGACAAGATATGTATCAAGACGTACATGTTTGCCAACGAACCGACGGTGAAGCGATTTTAGAGACAACATGGGATCGGGAATGACACTAAGAATGGTATCGATACATCAATATGGACGAAAAGCCTTATACATGATTGAGCAGGATGAGACCATGACACGAAAGCATTCTTCGAGGACAGCGCTGTCAGATCCCTGATCTCAACAAAACTTTCAGTCTTTCAGCAAGGGTATACCTTTACTCAACATAACCATTTTCTCGATCTCGCAGCAGGCAACAGAAGCCTTCCGAGTAGATACATGTTAGGCACTCGGCACCGGGGGATTTTGGCACCCGGATGTCCAGAATGACGACTGGGGCTAATGGAGTTCTGACAGCCGGGTGCCATTCATCGGCATCTACAGAAAAAAGTAGAGGTCCTCGTTGGTCCCAGTGGCTTGGGATAAAGATGGGTGCTAATCTGTGTCAGATACCGAAGAGGAAGCACCCCATAAGGTCTGCCCGGGCTTGATCACCCAGCTCGGTTACGGTGATGCCGTTCGGCGCCTGAGGCAGTATTCATTTCCTGAAAGCAAACGTATACCGTCATTGGTGAAGACGATCTCCTACTCTGGCCAGGGGTCTTGACAACTACAGCTCGTGGCGTGCTACTCTACGTCTCTCCGAAAGGCATCCCGCCTGGCCGATCTGGAGGTGAACCGCAGGAGCAAGAACGAAAAAAAATAGAAACTGATCGAACGCCAGCTGGATCCTGCAACAGCAGAACTTAAATGATATCAAGTGAACAATCGCTTGCGCCGTAAGTGGTATTGTACATGTAATGTCACAGCCTCATCCTAGTTCGTCCAGCCCTTAGGTCCGGCCCAAGTACCTTTAACCAGGGATTGGTAGTAAACCCAGGGGAAAAAATCCTTCTTCAGATGGTAGAACGAGCGACGGGGAACGCTCTGGTCGATGCCGAACCAATTTCCAAAGGTCTCCTTGGGCTCTCCCCCGTACTTGAACTCAGCGAGAAGAACCTTGCCGTACTCGGTCACCAGAGGGCATGAGGCGTAACCGTCGTAAACCGCATCGGGAGTCTTGCCCTCCATGAAGCGCAACAGGTTGTGGACGAGGACGGGGGCCTCCGAGGTAATTGCCGCCGCCGTCTTGGATGTGGGAAGGCTGGAGGCATCACCCGCGGACCACACATTGGCATACTTGGTGTGGCGGGTGGTGCCAGCGTCCACATCCACATAGCCAGCCTCATTGGCCAGAGCGCTGTTCTTCACGAAGGCATGGGGACCCATCTTGGGCACAACATGCAGCAGATCGAACTGCCTGGTCACCTGCTCCTGTCCGTCCGGCCGGGCAAAGGTGGCCTTGTTGCCCTCAATGGACACAAGGTCGTGCTGGAAGAGACCTTCTACGCCCCTCTCCTGACGCAGACCTTCGAGGGCAGCACTGTACTTGGGCACGGCGAACATGGAGGGAAGACCCGTGGCGAAAGCGATCTTAATGGCAGAGCTGGAGGGGTTGCTGGGGTCGTACAGACCAGCCCGCTTCCAGTAATCCAGGGCCAGCCACAGGATCTTCTGGGGGGCGCCGGCACACTTGATCACCCCCGCGGGTTGGGTGAAGATGGCGTTGCCGGTCTTCAATTTCTCAATGGTGGAGAAGACCTTGTCGCAGGTATCATAGCCATAGATCGATGAGACAAGCGAGTCCGGATTGGCGAGTGCCTCGGGTAGTCCTTTCACGCTCCCGTAGTTGATGTTGATGCCGGGGGCGACCACGAGCTGCTCATAGCTGACCTGGTCGCCATTGCCCAGGGTGACCGAGTTGTTCTCAGGGGCGAACGTGCCGACGCTCTGGTTGTAGAATTTGAGCTTCGGGTCAATCAAGCCGTGCAGCGGGCGGCGCAGATCTTCCTTGGTTTTGAGGCCACCGCCGACCAGGGTCCAGCCAGGTTGGTAGTGATGCCACATGGAGGGGTCGATCACGGCGATGTCATCCTGCGAGAATTTGCCGGAGCGGAGCAGTTGATGGCTGATAGCGAGGCCGGCCGTACCACCGCCGACCACGACGACCTTGTGACTGCGCGCCACGGGACTCACGGGGGCGGCAGTGGCGAAACCCCTCTGGGCAGCGCTTGCTGCCAGCGTTACATGGCGGAACATTTTCGAGGTCAATGATGAAGCTGGGACTTTTTATGGGAGAGAAGAGAAAGGGAAAATGTAGAAAGAGAAAGGCCTCGACCAGAGCCGAAAGTCAAGGTTTCCCCAAAGTTTTCGAGCCCACTATGGCGTGATCCCGTCCCGCCTCATTAGTCAGCTCCGTCGGCCCGTCTCGGTCGCCGACCGATAAGATAAGCCCCGCGGGGTATCTAGGCCTCAGGCGATCATTTGTCCAGTCGCCCGATGTTTTCGTACAAGGCCTTGAGGGGCGCGCAAGCGCGCCCTAATGGACTTACCGCTTTACCGCCCGGCTTATCAAAGAATGAATATGATAGTTGACAAAATCACTTGAGGGATACAGAAGGAGGCTGTACGGAGATGAGTAAAGTGGCCAGGAGTTTGATGGGGTGCGCAAGTGGTCAATGGAGACAACCGTACGAATGATTGGCTCATCCGAGGCTCTGAAGCGTGCCAGAATCTGACCAATGACACGGCTCAAAATGTGCCAAAAACGGACCAATCAACGGCAACGGTCCAGGCTTGGCAAGTTACAGCATGCTTTTGATTTGAAGTTGATAAACGAGACCTGCCTACTAGTAGTAACCCTCGTGTCGACCAACCGCTTGGGAACGTTAAGCCATGATCTGACCTGCTACAATTTTCAGTCACAGCCCCTCGCTCAACGTACGATGGGTCTGCTTGTATTTATTGGCTGGCCAACGCAGCCTACCATACTATTAAACACTATGTGCTAGAATGGCATCAAGCTCGGATTAAACCGGCATCTCGACCCAAGATGTCAATCACGAGGACAGCGGTGAGATCTTTGGATACTCAGGCATAACACGTATAGCCTCAATGGTAGTAGGTTACCTCTGCGCAGCAATACCATTGAGGACAAGGTGGAATTCATCGAGGTTATTCGAGTCCAATCCGGGTGGCGGACGAAGCATCAAATATATATCTAGCAATTGGGTCGTTCAGTACACCTTCCTACACCTTTTCAATGGGTTTCATTGGCTCACTTGCTCACCGCTTGCGGCTATTCTGCCGCTGGCTACCCCATCACTTTTCCCTTGCCTTCCCGTTTCTGCTGCAAACCTATCTCACCGCTTTCTCTCTATCTTCCCTCTCTCCGCTTTCTTGAATGCTATCCTTAGGAGAACCAGAAGGTTGTATACACTGTACTAAGAAACATATCATATATATACCTAATAGTAATTTGTGATTGCAACTACGGCTGCTACGGTGACTCTTACCACGCGCGATGACTGACGTCGTCTACGAGTTATAGGGTGCGCTCTGGCGATGCGTGTCCGCTTGACTGATGCTACATCTACGCTTTCAAGCTCTCAAGCCGGTGGAAAGCTTCGTATTTTACGTTCATGTAGTGTAACAAGAAAGTATAACCCATCCTCCTCACCTCACTATAGTTCTTTCCAGCTGCTAATGACAACTGGCCAGATACTCATTAAGCCAGGTATCTGTGTTGTCAAGCCCGTAGGCAGCGCCTCCGGCGCTGCCTTACTACTTGTCTGACACCCGCCTCCGAGCTAAGTCACGCAGGGATCCTGCATTAAATCAATTCCCGCTAAAATTCGGTCCTTGGGGTGCATGGTTCATTCTAGATTAGCTACGGGGAATAGACGGATGTGATTGTGGACGATTGGTAGCAACTTAATTCTGGCGAGTGGAGACATGCAGATAGTCCACCCGGGCTAGCGACACGTACATTAGACAGAGACAGCAACAGGGAGGAAAGAGCTGCAGACCACACATGGTACGATCAACCACACGGCCGGCTACTGGCGTCGAATATCAGATCATGCATGAGCCAGGAGGACACGTCGTGGCCCTTCAGCAGTTCAGCTTCCGGGCCGGAGCGATGGCTTGCTGCTGACGTATGCACTGGTGGAGCAGTAGTGAATCCCTGGGAATATCCGGCCGAGAGCTTGACTCAATTAAGGTGGATCATCTGACCTGGATTAGCATGTCCCCTGGATTTCACAGACCGGACCGTCAGAACTCAATGGCATTGAAAGATCTGACGAATCTCTGAACTATCTTGTTCCTCACAGCGGCACCACCGGACAAGAAGCTCATCAAAACTCGGTGCAGAGGGAGTATCAGATTTCCAACCAGCGGACTGGCGCCTCTTAGTCCCGCCTGCCAAGAAAAGGTCAATGACTGGATGCGATAACCGTTGATCCTGGTCCATCTTCGGGCAGAAGCTAATTGCAGCTCTCGGCGGTGGTTGGAAGGGCACTCCCTTCCAGTCCCTCAAAAGCGAGGCTCTTACCATAACAGGCAGGAGTCTTAATCTCCAGGTTGTCCAGGCTGAATGAAGGAACTTGGTGGGCACTCCACTGGGCAGCTTCTTCACCTTTCCCTCTTCCACAGTGGTCCATTGCTGTTAAGAGTTAATTGACCACGCACAGTAAATGCTTATCACTAATGGCTAGAAGCCAGGACCCAAGAGACTCTGCTTACATTTTCAACGTGTTTTCATGAAAGTAGCACTACGAGATTGGTAGCCAGTTCGGCTCTCTTCCATCGTAGCAATGTTCAAGCAAAGTCGGGAGCAGCCCAGATGTCCAACGCTCAATAAGACGGGGATTACTTGTAAAAGCAATCCGATAGATAATTGGACAGCTAGCTAGCAAAGTGTAAAGACTAGGTAAACATGATTGATATCATCTATGATTATTGCCGTGAGCAGAGTAACATGAAACCGAAGTTGCAGATAATCAGATTAAGAATTATAACCTCTTAAAGTGCATATTTATATTTGTTCAATCCAACTCGGGGAGGGCTACGACGGTATGGCTTGATACTCGGTTTGCTGAAACCGATCAAGGCCAAGGCGCGATTGCTATATGTTGAGAGTCTTCAGATTGTGGCCTATGAAGGAAATTAGAATGGGCGAGGAGTTCGATAAAGCGATTTACGGACCAACCGGAGCACACGAATTACACTGGCACGGACGAAGGCTTCTGGCAGATGGTGCACTTGAAGGGAATCACAGATATTTTTTAATTGGTAAAGGAGGCTGAAGCGTCATAGGCAAGAATGCAGTTGCAAGTGATATTAGGATTCTAGTTGCTTGTTAACTGCGAAGAGTTGAGCCCAATTGTCCAATGTCTTGGGTGCCACCACGGCTGACCATCGGTTGTTTACCAAAGACGGACCACGTACGGTTGCCAGGACTGTAAGCATTGTATAGGATTGTTGAGGCTGGCGGACGCATGGCTTGAGCCGGAGTTAGCACCCGCTTCTCGACATAGCGAGGCGGCGGCAGAGGGAAGAGAAAAAGATAGGAGACCCGAATCATCCATCCACCGGTCCCACCCTCACTTCTTCGCGTCGCTTCAGCTCAGCCATGTCCCGAGCCTTCTCATCGGCAACCCGTCGCTTTCTCTGCATGCTCGCAAAGCGCTTCTTCCCCCCGAATTTCAGTTTCGTGATCAGATCTGCCGCCTGGCCCCGTGTCAGCTCGCTGGAGGCGATTCGTTCGTCCCGGATTTTCGCTTTGTTTAGCATAGTGACCTGGGCTGCCGTGGCCGGATGGTGACGCCAGGGCTGCCGGGTGGAGATGTACCGGTCATCGAACTCGGAGGCCGCAAATGTGTCGGCAGCATGGACAGCCGATTCAAAGTCCGTGGCGGTGGCAATAAGACGCGGCCGGGTGTACTGGGTCGTTTCGGTGGCGGACTTGAATTTCTTGACATGGTGAACGGTGTAGGATGCCGGCGTGTCCGCTGCTTTCTGCTTGCTGGGACCAGGTTTTTCTTGGGCGAGGGTGATCCATCCGGTTGAGTCGGAGAGCGTGTATTTGCTCTCGTCGATTCGCACCCAGGCGTAGCGGCTAAGGGAGCGGATGTGTTTCTCGGACTTCATGTCATGGATCAGGTCGTATATGGTGTCATATTTGGTGAAGGTGATCTTAATGTCATCGGACACATCAGGCTCGTCCGTGGGAGTATCGGTCTCGGGTGGCTGCTCAGTGTAATCCTCCGAGCCTGCCGGGCCTTCCTTTTGCTCTCTGAGGTCCTTGGCCTTGGCGTTTTCCAGGAGCTCATCCGGGTGTAGACCGAAGAGTGTCGGGGTGGACAGAACACCGGTGTCCAAGGTGGCTACCATGTCAATGATGTGGCAATCTTTCTTCCCCGGGTGTAGCCGCAGGCCGCGTCCGATCATCTGGATGAGAAGATTCCGAGAGCGGGTTGGCCGGGCGAGCAGGACGCAGTCGATATTCGGGATATCAGTACCTTCCGTAAACAGACCACAGTTCAGAAGCACGGGAAATTCCTGGTTCTTGAAGGAGCGCAGCTGCTCATCCCGCATTTCCTTCGGGGTCCCTGCCGTGATATAGCGGGCGTCAATGCCCAGCTCACGGAACGCTTCAGTGAGCTGTCTGGTGTGTTCAATGTCGACACAAAACACCAGGGTGGATTTCCGATCCTGTGCGTTGGCCAGCCATGCACGGACGGTGATATCGTTCGTCTTGGTCGTGTTCACCGCTTCGGAGAGTGAGCCGAGGGCAAAGTCGCCGAATTTGTCCTTTCGAACCCGAGAGAGATTGACCTCGGACCGAACGGTGGTGAAGATAGCGTTGGACAGCCACTTCTCGTCAATCATATCCATGTAGTCCTTATGGTACACGATGTGATCGATCGCAGCGCCCAATTTGAGTCCATCGAAGCGTGAGAACGTCGCTGACACCCCTACCAGAGCCGGCGAATCGGGCGACGGATCGTTGAGGCCGAAATGCTGCAGAGCTGTGCGATACGTGGGTGCCACGATATGGTGTGCCTCATCCACCAAAACGAGCTTGAAGCGTCGTGGGTCAAACTTGGAGATTCTATCCTTGGAGGTAAGACTGCGGATGGAGGCGATGATGATGTCCCCCGCCCCCGACGCGACATGGTTCCCCATCTCAATCTCCACCGTCCGATCGGGATATGCCAGCCGGCAGTGTCGCGCGGCTTGCTCGACCAGCTCCCGGCGATGGACCAGGATGAGGGTCTTGTCATTGTGGCCATTTCGGGGGGGAATCCGTCCGATCAGTTGGGTGAAGATGACGGTTTTTCCCGCGCCGGTCGCCAACGACACTCCCAAGCGTTTGTGGCCTTGGTGCAGGTGGTCCAACACGGCCTGGATACATTCCTCCTGATAGTCCCGGAGGACGATGGCCGGCGGGGGTGCCGGCGGCGCGGTGCCGCACGCGTCGGAGGCGACGGTAGAGCGGCCGCGCAAGGGAGGGTGGTTCCGTATCACTGGACTGGGAATCCACGGACCTTGGAGCGACCGTCGGACCAGCAATACGGGGGTAGCCCCCAATGTCTGGCGAATGCGGTCCATCCAGATGCCATGGAGAATATTGGATGTGGTCGAATGGATCGGAGACTTCGCCCGGCTTCGCCGAATCGGGAGTTGCGCCGGGTGTGGTCACATGACGGACCTCCCGGCCAGCCGGATTATCGGTTGTCGCGGTCCCGTGGTCAGCGGTGTGAAGATAAGATAAAGGCGGACATGTTCTCTATCAGATACCGAATCTGTTCAAGTTGCGTGTGGCTTTCAAATTTTCCGGCGTCTTCGAAAGATGTGGGATGTAGCTCTGTGATATCCCCGCGCACCCTGCTACATGGTGTTTACGGAACGAAATTGTGATTGGCAGCACGGCGCGATGCTGACTCCGGTGCCCGATCAGCATTGCTGAACCTCGATCGTGGCTCGCCTTGTTTAGACGATGCTGTCGGTAGCATCGCTTTTCAGCCCCACCCCTCCTAGGAGAGTACTTCTCTCTTCCAAGCCTAATCCTGGTGAGAACATGGGCACTGGTAGTCACCCAATTGGGTAAACCACCTCTGGTGGAAGTTTGAACCACCTTCTCCGACTCTATTGAGCTCTAAGGAAGCCGCACCAACGGTCAGGTGTGAAATATTCCATCATTCAAGTTCTGATTCTTATTGAGTTCCACTGTCTGATGGTCCAGTATTCCAGTCCCGAAAGAGCTATGAACCACAAATTTCGGCTAGAGAAAAAGCAAACAAGTATGGCGCGTCAAAATCGGGCCTCTCTGCAGCTGATGGCTGACAGGGGGCGCAATGTGCGTTCAGAGACTCGAGGATTCACTGAATTCTGCAATTCACATTAGTTGTCGCATTTCGCTGCGTTCTTCATCGATGCCGGCACCAAGAGATCCATTGTTGAAAGTTTTAACTGATTGGTAACAATCGACTCAGACTGCACGCTTTCAAACAGTGTTCGTGTTGGAATCTCCGGCGGGCACGGGCCTGAGGGGCAGAGATGCCCCGCCGGCGGCCGACAAGCGGCGGGCCCGCCGAAGCAACAGTGTATCTGAAAACCACTCCCCTGTCTCCAGCTATTATATTTCCCCTGGAAATAGCCAGATTGTCCGTGGCTCTTTTCCATCTTACTGTCTAATGTTTTCCAGCAAAATCTACTTACGCATCTCTGCGACCGGATCTCATTTGATGCAATTCCGCCCGTGTGCAACAAACTTAGGACTCATCATGAATCTTCGGCTCAGTGGCTGGTTAGATTCATTGGCTGCCTGCTAGGCCTTGTATTACATTCTTGTTGGTTGCATTCCTGTTGAATTTCCCTCAGTCAGGTGGACCACATTCTTCAGCTACGACACTGAAATTCATGATACCAAAATTGACTATATCATGATTTGTGTTAGAAGGCCGTCGAAGACTCAATGTTCAATTTACCACGCGGTATCTACCGTACACTATGATGATGATGATGATGATGATGATGATGATGATGATGATGATTTGATTCATACACTGACCCCTCGCCTAGGCAACATACAGGGACCCACTATCTATACGCTCTATGTATATCCATTGGACGTGAACGATTACTTTCCCGACGAATTTGGAGCCTCGTCAAGGCCTGTGGTGGCCTGTGCCTGGGGTTTTGTTCTGCCGCCCTCGTGGCGTGCGACTTCGAAACCTCTGCGATGCCTCCGCGAAATTTAGTACCGCCCCAAGGACGCTACTGTCTGGCGGGACATCTTGTAGCCTATCTTCCCTACCGTGGCCTGCTCCTCCTGGCATGTCTGATATATTATTGAACGCGCCTCCAATCTTGTGCCGTAGTTTTTGTCGTAATGTGCTCAGTCGCGGGCAGTCAACCAAGACGTGTACGACCGTCTCAATCGCCCCGCACTCGCACTGCTCATCTTCTCGGAAGCCCTGTCGTTTGTCGTATGTTGCCAGCCCCTGCCGTATACTACGTCCGGATAGAGGTGTCATCAGTCTGACTCTACGAGTGTTTCAGCAACCCTGACATGAAGCTGCGCTACACTAGATTTTGGTGGGCTCATCAGGAACCTCTTTAATCCGCATTTGTATGGTAACCTAGTTACTAAGTATTATATGACCAAGTTATGTATTGATGAGCTGAACGTGTCTCTGCGCCATATCCACGTGCCCCACACTAGGCAGACATGTGCGGGCCTGTCTTGGGCCGAAGTTTGAGTCCGAAGGAACTTGGCTCCGCCCAACCTTCCGAGTTATCATGAAAACACATAGACAGAGAGCTAGCCAAAGCTTTTTCTTGTGCTGTGACTCACCAGTCTACCTTCTTAGAAGCTACCTCAATCTACTGTTGTTCTGGTGGGAGAGAGATAACGGGTGAAATTCGGACAGCCGCAGAATTGGACAGCTCGGAAATCCCTGTTTTCCACGGATTTGGCTGTGGTAGGCTGAAGGCAAGCTGGCACATCCTTGTCCTTCAGCCGCGCCAGCTCATCAATACATGCACCACGAGTAAAAAGGGAAACTACCCATCGCTTGGCCTGTGTTACACGCAAGAAGCTATGTTTCTCTCGGCACAGAAATCGAGCTTGTCAATTTTCAATGAGACTTTTCAGATCAATCATGCCCCGCTGCTTCCAGAATGTGTTTTAATTGACCAATATGCACCAAGTTTAACATTATAGGTACCATTGGTATATACTGTAATGTTCGTTCATCTACAACTGTTCTGTGCGCGCTATTTGTCATTGACTGCAGCTCAATCAAAATATGACAGGTGTACAGTGGCTATCAACCTTGCCCTACCCCGCACGTAGCGTAGGTATTTCCTATACTTATAATCCTACCACGCAAATTTCATAGAGTTTGATACTTCACATTGTGAAATAAGAAGACAATTCAGACCTTAGTTGGTGACTCTGATTCATCTCAAAAGACCTTCTGGAAATTGGGTTGTCATTATTACCCACCTACTCGTCCGTGAGCTGCTGCATCTGCGGATCCACTCTCGATTTCCCAAGACATCACAATGCGTCTCATCAATGTGCAGACCTACAGATTAGAGGAGTTCCTCAATGAGAAAGTGCCTCCTTATGCTATACTGTCGCATACATGGGGAAGTGATCAGGACGAAGTATCTTTTCGTGACATTACCGAGAGGAGTGCCAAGCGTGCCAGTGCTAACCATTGGCCTATCAAATTCGAGGGATGTTGTGAACAGGCAGCGAAGGATGACCTCGAATATGTGTGGATCGACACCTGTTGCATTGATAAAAGCAACTCAGTGGAACTCGGTGAAGCTATCAACTCCATGTTCCGGTGGTATAGGGAGGCTAAAACTTGTTATGCCTATCTTTCTGATGTCACTGATGAGTCTGTTGAGGCTAATCCGCATATGGTCTCTGGATTCTCTGGAAGCCGTTGGTTTAAAAGAGGTTGGACACTACAAGAACTTCTAGCACCAAGGAACGTGCAGTTCTACAACTCTACATGGACCTTCCTCGGTAGCAAAACAGATATGAAGATATTACGACTTATCGAGAAAGAAACCGGCATACCGCGTTTGTTTCTCCGGGGGGAGGCATTACCAAATGCGAGTATCGCACAACGCATGTCCTGGGGTTCGGGAAGAACAACAAAGAGAAAAGAAGACATCGCTTACTGTCTTCTTGGGATTTTCGACGTTATGATGCCAATGATCTACGGCGAGGGTGATCGTGCATTTATTCGTCTACAAGAAGAGCTTATCAAAAGGTCCAGAGATGCTTCGGTTTTTGCATGGGGCTTGCCATCAGAAACTTCTGCCCCCGTTCATTTTGAAGACATTACTTCTGCAGGAATATTTGCAACCTCTCCAGCCGATTTCGCCAATAGCAGCCATATCATATCACAGAATCGCGAGATCAAGTCTAGGGCCACATTTGTTGTTGACGGCGGATGTGTCCGATCGGAAATTCCGCTCTATACAGACCCAGCTGGCCAGCTATTCGGACTCCTAAATTGTGGCCTCCGGTCAAATAACAGTGGCAGCAAGGTAGTGGGAATCCCGCTTGTTAAGGATCTATTTGGGGAGTATATCCGACCCGGAGGACATTACTCTCAATTATTCCCAGTATCTGAAGTTACCACTGTCTCACAAATTTACATCAAGACCGAGCGGGATCAGAAGACAACTACAGCATCCATTTATAGCAACTGTTTTGAGATCGAGAATCTTAGTGAACCTGGCTTGAAGCTGATTGAGGTAGAACCGCAAGACTGTTGGAGAGAAAAGGAGTCTCTTATTGTTACAAGCAATCACCGTCCCGGAAGCAATTTACAGCAATATTGGCTACGATTCCGCCCGGAAGATGAAGGATCTACCGACTTTATTGTGCTACTTGAGCTACAGATACCGGGATCACAGGCGAAAGCACAATGTCATATTATGACATCATCTGAATTTACTCCACTGAAGGATTTGATCCAGTATTCTAGCAATATGAGACCAACAGCTTTTGGTCACAATGTTGCTCGAGGTAACTCGCGGAGCATCTATGTAACCATAGATCAAGACACTACAGCCGGGAAATGCATGTTTGTTGTTAAGGTTGCTGAGACAACAATGTTGCCTACTATCACTGTGGATGCAACATTTGAGTTAGAACTACAGGCGGCAAAATATGATCGGGAAAGGACAGCAAAAGAAAAGAATAAGCTGTATCTCGAAATCGAAAAATTCAATCAGCAGAGAGGAACGGCATACACGCTGGAGTCGGTTGGGAAACGTTTAGCTGAGATAAGAGAAGAGCAAATCCAGCTAGAGGCGATTCAAAAATGGCGGACTGAATTGTCCAAGAAGGAACTGTCTATCGAGAGGAAGTTTGACGATTTCGAAAGAATGGCCCTGGCAAAGAATTATGACCCAGTATGGATTGCAGAAATCAGTACTGCAAAAGGCGAGTTGGTGACTCGCAGTACACTCACAGGACATTCTGAACCGTTTTCGAATGTGGCATTCTCTCCAGATGGTAGAGTTCTGGCCACCGCCTCCCTTGACAAGACAGTCAAGCTCTGGGAGGTGGCTACTGGAGGACTACGCAGTACACTCACAGGACATTCTCAACCGGTTTTGAATGTGGCATTCTCCCCAGATGGTAGAGTTCTGGCCTCCGCCTCCTATGATAAGACAGTCAAGCTCTGGGAGATGGCTACTGGAGGACTACGCAGTACACTCACAGGACATTCTGAACCATTTTCGAATGTGGCATTCTCTCCAGATAGTAGAGTTCTAGCCTCCGCCTCCCTTGATAAGACAGTCAAGCTCTGGGAGGTAGCTACTGGAGGACTACACAGTACACTCACAGGACATTGTGAACCAGTTTTGAATGTGGCGTTCTCCCCAGATGGTAGAGTTCTGGCCTCCGCCTCCCTTGAGACAGTCAAGCTCTGGGAGGTAGCTACTGGAGGACTACGCAGAACACTCACAGGACATTCTGAACCGGTTTTGAATGTGGCGTTCTCCCCAGATGGTAGAGTTCTGGCCTCCGCCTCCTATGATAAGACAGTCAAGCTCTGGGAGGTGGCTACTGGAGGACTACGCAGTGGCTGACGGGGTCTAATGATTAAGGGGCTCTTGGATATCAGAAAAGTTGGTTCTCGAACCGGCGCCTCACTATTTCATTCTCATCTCTTTGTAACAGGAGGGCCTGGGATAGTAGAAGCTTATATACAGCAGTTTACTGTGATGAATAGATATTCTAGTGCTTTCTGAATAAACTTGCAATTTTGCCACTAATATGGATCCAAACGTTTCGGCGTCAAGGGACAAAAGCCACTGGAGCACGTGTAATGTTACATGTCAGTACAGGACGTTGTTCCGTCTGGAAAATCATAATTCCACCCGATTCAGGCTACGTAAATTATACATAGTAATGAGTTAACTAGTTAGTTAACTAACTAGGTGGTGGCCAAGCACTGATACTTCTGGAAAGTGGCGCAACAAGGTTGATGCACCTTCCCTGGTGCCTCAGTCATGTGACCGCGTCTTGGATTTTCCGTGCAACTTGGAAGTGCATAATTGGTCACGTGATGCAGCGAAAACGGCCCAAAATACTGTCTAGTACAAGTCGTATTGTATTGAATATTGCTCAAATAACCGGCTCCCGCTAAGCTCTTGGCAGTGGGGCTGGGAAACAGTTGTCATGTATTTAAAGGTCAAAAAAATTTCGAGACCGACTGTAGAAGGAAACCGAAATACTTGATATATGTGCTACTGATGGACCATCAAATCATAATATTCTCGTATAACACCTTCCAACCACCTGGTAACTGGGTATGACGTATATCTTCCATCACTCTGGTGGATCAACGAGCACTTATACATAGTAACTAGCACCTCCAATCTAGTGTTGAATTTATTCCCAAGTCCGCACTTCAATTTATTCAACTGAGCCATCACAATGATCCCCAAATCCGGCACCCGCACCACCCTCGACCCCGAGGTCAAACAATTCCTCACCAACCACCCCTCCCTCGCCTTAGGCGGCCACGACCTCACCCACGAGCGCCGAACCATTCCCCTGCGCATCCTCTACCCCTCGACCCCATCCCACCCCACCCGCATCCGGCCTCACCCCCGCAGTCATTTACTTCCACGGCGGCGGCTACTGCGTCGGCACGGCAGATGATTTCGAGAACGGATGTCGCATTCTCGCCGAGCAGGCCGGTGTGCAGGTCTACGTGGTGGAGTATCAACTGGCACCGGAATGGCGCTATCCCGTGCAATTGGATGAATACGAGTGCGTGGTGGCGTGGCTACGCGGGGACGGCGGACGGGCGCACCAGGTTGATCCAGACCGGGTGTTCGGGGTGGCGTTTGCGTCTGCGCTGGAGGAGGCGGGCAATGAGGTGACCTGGAGGCATTATGATACGTTGTCGCATGGGGTTTTTTGCAGATGGCGCCGTGGAGTGCAGCGGTTATGACAGCCCTCAAAGAGGTGGCTCGTGATGTCCGGCAGTTGGCGGGGAGGTTGGCAGATAGGAACACGGAATGGATTGTGTATATCCTTTGTCATTCGGGATGAAGGATAAAGTCATTAGGTACCTAGATTAGAATACATGTCCGATAGTATGCCTGCACATCCGTTATGACGATTGTCAAGGCTGACGCATCGTGGTTAAAATCCGCGCTATTCGCCCGATAGCAGGATGTGTATGTAGTTCCCAGAACGCCTTTCAACAATGGATCATGTACACATACACTTAATCGGTCCAATCACGGAAGACTCGAAGCCGTCAGTTGGCCTTTTCGCTCGTCGCCCTACCCAGACTCATTCCAACTTCCACATCCACCGCAATGGCGTTCTTACTAGCCTTCAGAATATCCTCGTCAAACTCGATACGCCCCCGTTGAAATGCCACGATGATCGACGACCCTCCAAACTGAAAGATGCCCAGCTCTTCCCCTTTCTCGATCTTGTTGCCCGGTTGCTGGAACTGCGGATGAATCCTATATAACGATCAGCCCCCGCCACCCTCACACAATGCACCACACCTACCGAACCGTTCCCACCTGGGAAGCACCAATCGCCACAAAAAGCACCTCACCAAACTCCTCCGTATCAATAACCACATAATCCCTCGCATTCCGCGTCAAAATATCCACCTGACTCTGCAACGCAATCGGATCCACCTCATAATAATCCCCCGGCATGCTTCGAAAGTGCGTAATCGTCCCCGCCACCGGACTATGATAGCGATGATAATCCTGGGGCGACAAGCGAAAACTCGCCACGGGACCATCCGCGAACTTCGGCCCCAGCTGCTTATCCATCACCAGATTCGTGATCGAGAAATCATTCCCCTTGATCCAGATCTTCTTGCTCTCCGCGACCGCCTCGTACGCGACCACGCGCGAGTCCGCTACCATCACTGCCGCGGCCGGGTCGTCTTTGCGATAGATCGGCCGGGAGCCGGGTCGATGCGCGCGGACGAAGAAGTCCTCGAATGTTGCGTAGGCGTTGATATCGGATGGCTCGAAATCGTCCATGTGGATGTGGTAGAAATCGACGAACGCTTTGATGCGGTTTCGCGATGCGGGGGTGGCTTCTTCTTTGCCTGTGCTGTCGGTTAGGGTGGTTGCGTGGTGGAACAGTGGAGGGAGAATCAGAATCATGCGTGTCTACCTTCTTCCACGGCGGCGTGGTGTAGATACAGACGCATCAGGTGCGTGGTATCCAGCCATTCGGTCAACGGGTTGAACAGGAGCAGCAATTTCAGCTTCTTCCATAGCGGCTGCTGCTCGCGCATTTGTTTGCCCGTCTGGGTGTATTAGTTGTCAGGTCTGGATCTCGAGTATAAGAGGCCTTACCTTGCGCTCGATCGTGATCCATCCGACTTCGCGATTTTGCACCTGCACGGAGATGCGTTAGCTTGTGCTTGTTGTCACCCTGGGGAATGGCGCGACAGGCATCGGCCACGCACCATTTTCACCCAGGATAGCAGATAGTCTGCTACCTGGTGCAGAAAGACGAGGATAAACATCGTGGGATTCAACTTTCGCTGATCGGGAATGTGCAGAGCGGTGCAAGTCAAAGAGGGCGATGCAGAAGATGCGGAGAAGTCGCGATAGCCCTGACGTCAGCATGACGGCTACAACCAATAGTCCCTCACGACATCACATTATTCACCCAACTACATACATATCTACATGGTACATATCTAAAAC
Organism: Aspergillus ibericus CBS 121593; assembly: GCF_003184845.1. Classification (NCBI taxonomy): domain Eukaryota; kingdom Fungi; phylum Ascomycota; class Eurotiomycetes; order Eurotiales; family Aspergillaceae; genus Aspergillus; species Aspergillus ibericus. Next base: position 44,084 of record NW_020292127.1, read on the forward strand.
ATGAAAATGATATGAAACTAGGATTAATCATCATATAATATCTAGCACATCACATCTCCACCCCCGCCTCCAGCACCACCACCTCATCCCGCTCCGCATCCACCCTCACCCGCGCACCAACTGGCAACGTCAAAAACGGACTCGTATGACCAAAATCCACATTCATGAGGATAGGAATCTCCACCTTCTGACCCCTCCCCACAATCGTATCCAAAACCTCCACAATCACCCCCGCCAGCTCATCCTGCATCTTCTCATCATACTTATACCCCCTTCCAACCACCAGTCCCCGAATCTGTCCCAGCGCCCCCGACAACGCCAAATCGACCAACGAACTGCGAAACTGGCCCACGGAATACGGATGCGTTAGACTATCCCCCATCGCGGACTCTAGGAATAGGATCTTGTCCTCCCATGATGGAGGCGCGTAGGGTGTGCCCTGGAGTCGTACGACGCAGGAGACCGTGCCCCCGTAGAGACGCCCCGTGGCGCAGCCGGGTCGGAGCCAGCGCCATGACGGGGCCTGGATGAGTGTCCGTGGGGTGGTGGATTCGTCATTACCGTAGAGAAACTCGCTGTGCTCGGCGGTGCCGATGCTCGATCGAGGGAGTGGGCCTACTGGCCCGCTCGTTGCGGAGAGGACATGGAGGAAATGATCCACGGTGAATGGGATCGGGGACGGGTGGTCGGAGAAGTCCGTCAAGATGCTAGGGCCGTAGAAGGTGCGAAGACCGGTGCGGGACTCGATGGCGTAGTGGAGGAAGGTGGTGTCGCTGTAGCCGAGGAAGATCTTGGGGTGGGAGCGGATGAGGTCGTAGTTGAGAAAGGGGAGTAGTTCGTTGGCGTGGGCGCCGCCGATGGTACAGATGATGGCTGCGATGGAGGGGTCGCTGAAGGCGGAGTGGAGTTCTTCGCTGCGGACATGGATGGATTCGGTGATGGTGGTGCTGGGTGGCAGGCTGGTGTAGATGATCTTGATGGGGAAGCCTAGGGATTCGAGAAAGGCTTTGCCACGCGCGAGGGACCGGGGGAGGAGATCGTTGAGACGGGCGGATGGGGAGATCAAGGCGATGGTGTCGCCTTGTCGGAGGGCTTTGGGGAGGATGGTTGGTGGCATTGTACCAGTTTGCTGCGTGAGAATGTAGGGCAAGTGAGGGATGATCTGCGTGGATATACTCCTTGGAATATACTCCGTAAGGGTAAGAGTATCCTGTTGGCTCAGCGGTCTACGAGATGCTAAGACAGCCATTTACTGTGACATATATACTTGATACGAAAAAACCCCCCGTGTTAGCAAAACGAAATTAAACCATGATGCAAACACGACTTGGGCTGGATGAATGGCGGAAACTGTGAACCATGCCAGTTGGCAGGGGAATTGATTGGAGCGCCGGGGATTTGCATTGTTTGGTCTCCGCCGGACGGCCATTTGTTCAGTTTGTTTGGTTTGTCGCAATTGCAGTGGAGGCACCTGATCGGAGCCGAGGTACTTTCCCTTTCCGGCTTAGGTAATCAGGTGACCCTGATACGCTGTCCAGTCACTCAAAGTGAGACAGGATTGGACAGAGGATCTTGATGGTTCTCTGAGACGTGAGTGCTCTTTTAAAGAGGCAGACAAGGTATATGGATCCTGTGAGAATGGTGAGCGTAGTGCGTAGCGGCTGAAGATCTGAAGGAACAAAAGAAATGGTATACTAACGACCAGAAGATGTAAAGACAACAGTTTCATTCAATGCAAGACGCTAAATACCTTGAGTCTACTTATATACGCCGATAAATAACTTCCTGCCTTAGCCATGATCAAGACTTCAGATATTCTGGCCGAAGTTAGCGAATGGAATCTCCGAGTGGAACGGATACGTCTCATTCTCAACCTGGAGCAACTTTAAGTCCCCAGACACCGAGGCAAATCCCGCAGAGGGAATCACTAAGCCTTCAAAATGAGCCCCGGGATGTAGCAATACTACCATCCCCGAGGTGCCGTGCGTCGCCTCTGCCGACCATCTCGGTTGCTCCCTGTCATACTCGCTCGCTCCATCTATTTCTCCGTATTCATTACACTGTTTATTTCCGTGGTGCCACCACTTCATCCCAAGTGAATCGATACTGGTAACATACGCACCGTGCATTCACTGGCACCCACTGATCACCTCCTAGACTTTAAACCCTCCAACATCCTCCTCTCCAACCTCAAGACTAACCGCGTCACTACTAAAGTTGGCGACCTCGGTGGCGGTACCAACCCTTATCCCTGCACCAACCAGACTCTTCCTAACAGCTAACAGTAGTTCCATCAAACCGCCACTTCAATAGCCAACCCTTCGCCGTGCGCGCCCCCGAAGTCGATCTCGGCGCACCGTGCGCCGAGCCATCGCAAATCTGGGCCATTGCCGCGACACTCCTGGTATGGATCAAACCCGGGTGTTCTGGGCACATGGGGCTGCACATCTCCGTTGATCAACGATTCCTGGTCCATGGCCAAGATTAAGCAGCTTTTTCCCGAGTGGCACATCCCCGCTCCCGAAGATGTGTAGGGTCTCGAGTTCAAGGAGCAGATCGATGCCGGCAGGAAACTTGGAAAAATGGGTATCAGAGCTCGAAGCGATCTTGCCGTTCGATGAGGAGACGCGGAAGATCCAGATGCCGCGGGAGCTAAGGGATCTGCTTCGGTTTATGCTGGTCCCTGATCCAGTGGCAAGGCCCTCGGCCGCGGAAGTGCTCGCATCCAATGAGTTTCGCGCATTTGAGAGGTTGGTGGGTAGTCATGACCCGACGATACGATGTCCTAGGATGAACTCGTTCACAAGGTGGTGGGATATGAGTGTCACCTAGCATTATCTACCAAGTGATCCTCTCAACGCAGCTCTCATATGACTATTCAGAGCGTCCAATGACTCTACCAGCCTGGGCGCTATTTCTGCAAACTTTGCAAGCAACCTGCACGCTCTCATTGTCTTCCTTGAAGTAATGGAAAATTAGGTGAAAGGGCCCCGAAAAGTGAAAGAACCGTTGAGAAGAGATGAAAGAACCCTAGTGAAAAGCGACCGAAATAAAAAAAGCCCCGAATCACTTATTGCCAAGGCGTTGCTGAAGAAATGATCATATTAAAACTTGATATTTCGTGAGGAGACTCCTGCCCCGCATGTTTACAGGGAATTAATCTCACTCACCCAAGAAAACGATTATCCCGGTATCCGCAGTCTTTCTATGTTAATGTCTGTCGAGCCTATTGATTCTGCATAAAAAGCAAATCTGTGATGATATCAGTCACCTCGCCCAACTTACGTATCAAAACCACATCAAAGGTCATCAATACAAGGGTATGATAGGCAAGCTTACTGTAGTGATTGTCTGATGCCCACACATCAACGATATCCAGTCCTGCTCTCTGGCACAACGCATCGCGGTCATCAGCATCATACTTATGACTCTGCACCGCCAGAATACTCCGACCAGCCGGGACGGTCGCTCCACCAAGAGCCACCTCGCCAGAGGCCAGATAGTATTGATTGTGACTCCCATGCTCGGCATCCCAGCGACCGACCACTGCCCACTTTTCAAGATCGAAGGCATCATTTCCTAGGATCTCGTTCGCCCGTTCAAGCCCGTGCTGGATGAACCGACGATTGACACCTTCTGGATCATTATAAGCGGCTAAAACCCGTTCTGCATCCTTGCAGCCGTCCAAGCCAAGCAAAAGAGACGAGTTGCATCCAGGAGAATTGCCGACGAAGCTGGCCAGAAAGTCGGCGGCATCCGGCCGCTCGAAGCTGCCCAAGGTTGACCCCAAGGAGATGATTGTTTTCGATCGGGTGCGAATCTCCGGGAGCTGCAGCCATTCGCGACCGTCATCGTAGGTTCCCAAGAGTCCGAAGCAGCGCACATGCCGGAAGGTCCCCGGAGGGACTATGCTGAGGGTCCGCTCGAGCTCTTGGAACGACACATCCAGCGCGAAGTAATCCACATCTCGACCAAGTTCATCCAGGGCGTCTAGGAGAATCTTCATTTTGCGGAGGTTTCTGATGGAGAATAAGCTCTCTGTCACTGCAGCGGATACCGTCGCACTTACCCACTGCCCAACTCGACCAACATGCTCCCTGCCGGGATGTTCTTGGCAATCTGATACTTGTATTTCTCGAGAAGACCAATTTCCTCGTTCGTCAAATAGTAAGATGGAGTATACGTCACATCCTCAAAGTACCGCAGGCCCTTCTCGTCCCAGAGCAGCAGCTCCGGCATGGCAGCTTCTCCATGACAGGCAGCATGGATGCATTCCTCGAGGGACTGGCGTAGTTGAGTCTCTGACTTGTCGGTCCGGATGTCGATAATATTTTTTGCAACGAGGGGTGCGGGGACAGCTTGGACCCGGTGCTGCTGTCTATTATGTAACTGGGGGGTAAGAATGCTCTCGAACATGGTGGGGATGATGCAGTGCACAGTAACAAAGTCTAGATCTAAATGCGGTGTCTGGAGCAGGTAGCCTATCGTGCATCGAGCTCTGATTTATATTCGGAAAATTGAGACATCGACTTTCGAACGCGTTCACAGATTTGTGATGCAATTTGCTGGGGTCATGGTCTGATCCAGATAAAGTTCGGCGGTTCCCGCAATGATTGGCACGACGGATGAAGTCATCGATGACCCATGGATCGACATCGTCCAGGCAGATCCGCCCCGCGGGAACATTATGCAAGAGTGGACCCTGCCGTGACATTCCAGCTACAGCCTTGGTTTGAGGTGAAGTCTAGATTGGACCAGCTGATAAGCATTCGATTGCGTCAGTTTACCTCTGCCAAGTATTTCCACTCTCAAGCCTCCGGGCGGTTCTTCGACCCACGCAGCTTACCTGGGCAACCGCTAGCTGTGATACGGCCGCGGTGGATATTGCGATGATCGAGCTGACCGACTTGCATGGCAAGGACGCCAATGCCTCTCCGCCCTCACTTCAAGCCGCCTTGTCCCATTCCCGGCATCTCTGTCCAGTAACAGCGATGCAATTAGCATTTGGCAAGATGAGGCATCGGCGTTCAAGCCAGACGATTGGATCCCGGTCATTCAATAAGAGTCATCATCATTGGACTGGCTTTGAACGACATCTGTTAACCTTCCAGATTGACGGGTGGTGGAGGGTAGCTTGGAAGGCATTGCTCGCGACTTTCCACGCACTGAGTATCTGAGAGTAGATTCTGGCGTCTGGGTGCTGGTGTCCCAAAGCCTCCTTGCGAAGGTGAATACATTGTTCCATCAACCTCAAGGCGTCGCTATCCTTACCAAGGGATCCCAAGGTAGTAAAGGCAAGATTGGTCATGACGGTCAGGGTCGTGGGATGCTCAGACCCTAGGATTCTCTTGCGCGTCTCTAGAAGTTGAACTTGAACTCTTCTGCTTCCTCGGAACTTTGATGGGGTGCGCAAGTGGTCAGCGGGAACCGCCGTAGCCACCCAGCGAAGCCACGCCGACCTGCCCAAAGGCCGATCAGCTCATCAGAAGCAACACGGTCGCGGTATGGAGGAAGGTAGAGACTCCCCCCCAGGATTAGTTGTCTGGCGGTCTGATGCGTTGGAGCCTTGCTCAGTCTGCATCTGTTTAGCCCTTGTTGGTTTACACCATCGAAACTAGAACAAAGGCGGTTCAAATAAACTGTTGGGTCTCCCGGTCATTATCTGCAACCACAGTATCCGTATGGCCGCACGATCAGTGGATACGATGTGCCACTGAGAAAAGCGAGAGCAGGATGAGGTGATGGAGCCAGGAACGAACATAAATTTCGGAGTATTGCCGAAACCTTTACAGCACGTGTCCAGGCACATGACGGCCCGCGGGGTTCATTCGGAGAATGTCCAGCGGAGTTGCCTGCTATAGCCGACATGGGTCGGCTAACCTGCTAGCCAGGGTTGAGATTTCAGTATCGCCAGTAGGTCAGCATCAAGGACGCCACACGAATAGTAAGATATCAAACTCCCCGGATATCGTTCATCGAATCATCCCGAATACCAAGTGGTCCACATGACACCCCGTCAAGCAACCACCATCCAGCAGCATGGAGAAATCCACACTCATCCACAAGAGACATATGGCGAGGGAGAAGTATTGCTGAGAATTGGGTAGGCGCTGGTCCCGAAGATCTCCAATCCATTGGATCCATACTGAGCTGCTACAGAAATGGCGGTGCCGGTAAGCTGGGGACTTGCAGCAGCACAAATGACGACCCACTAAACCGAAGCAGGCGCCACAGGCTTGATACGAGCTCTGGCAGAAGACTATTTGGCCTCTCTGGACCGACCAGGCTCCATCCAGTGGATCTGCAACCACTCGAGAAACACCCAGCTGGCCTTGTTTCACGGACACGTGGACCTTGCCCTCACTTACGAGCGCGAACAAGAGGAGATCGCTGTTGCCGAGGGATGGGCCCGGGGCGAGGGGGTGGTATTCCACGACCATTTCTGCTTAGCTGGCCCGCAAGATGATCCAGCACGCGTCAGTCAAGCGCCGTCAATTGAGAAGGCCTTTGAAGCGATTGCTGTCGCTCAAGCGACCTTCCACAATCGATCCGATGGTTCAGCAACCATGTGGAAAGAACGTGGGCTCTGGAACCAGTGCCATCGCCAGCCATGGGAGGATGCCGATGCAGCCTGGTACCAGAGCTTTTTGCATACGCCAGCGGAAGCAGTAGCTGAAGCCAACATCGCGGGCGCATATCTCCTCTCCGACCGATCCACCTTTCTGACCATGGCATCTCAGGGCCGCGTCGATAATCTGAGAGTCTTCTTTGAGCCAGATCATCCGCATGATATTTTGATGAACTCCTGCTATGCTTTAACCAGTCCGCATGCATCCAGCGAGGTTGCTCAGCGGGTTGCGTCTTTTCTCACGTATCTGAAGTCTCCACGGGGCCAAGAGATTGTTGGGCGATATGGATGTGATAAAGTTGGATTGCCTTTGTTTGCTTCACTTAATGAGGGATATGCTAGGGCAAAGTTGGCGGGGAAATCTCACGAGGCTGATTGGCACACGAAGAGCAGCACGATGGAGAAGCTCTAGCCTGATTGGAATGCTACGGGGTACATTGTCCTTGCTTAAATTTATAACCCATGATTATCTTAGAGTTTTACGGGAAGCAAATTTTGCAAGCGAATTGTTCGAGTCGATCTACGTTTTGAATCGTTTTCTCGTCACGCAATGGCCAAGAACGTTCGGATTCTGGGCGATTAAAATCGTAAGCCAATGCTAACATCGAGACCGGTGACGAGTCGGTGATCTCTGAGCACAATGTATGATTCTTACTGATGTTTAACTGCCCGGATCCAACCCCAGATCTCTTCCAGTTCCTTCCAATCCTTCTCCATCTCGAGAAATTCTATATCTGACAGCCCGTATCGGAATTTTTCTGGCAGCAAGTCGAAGTTTCCTTTGCATTTTGCCAGCCGTGCCTTCCAGAGAAACAAGGCATTATCTGGCATTTCGGACGCGATGGCGATCTCCATCGCAACATCGACGTATTGCCGTAACATGAGGGCCCGATCAAAAAATAAGACCCAGCATGCCTGGAGAGCCAACCGCGGTCGCGAGATGCAGGACCGTGACCTCTTCCAGATCCAAATCGAGCATTCCCGTCCACCAATCACGCGGATACACATGATTGATATCGACTCCAGTTTCGAGCACCCGCTCGAACAGGGCAACACCATCTTTATGCTCACAGAGAATCCCAAAGATATGAGGGCTTGAAAAGGTCGCCCCGATCTTGACAAGAAATGAGATTTCTTTCTCGTCTTCTTCTGAGTACCTGTCCAGACAGTCCAATGCCTGAAGACCTTCGGACTGCCTTGCTGGTTCGGTCAATCCGGTATTTAGTAGGGGGCATGTGGATGTCCGCTCCCTTTTCCAACAGCAGCTCGGCCGCATCGTAGTGACCGTCATGAACCGCTGCTGATACTAGCCGTCGCTGTAGGGGCATACTACTAGTTTGCCAGCGATCGAGGATAAACATATTAGGATCCACGCCTGACTCTAGATAGGACCTGAGGATTTTGCAGCTGTGCATAGAAACCCGGATACTCCAATAGCCCTGCTCACTATGGGGCGAGGGAGTCGTCGCATGCTTCAGCATTCGCGCTTTGTACTCTTCCAGGAGGATCGCCTTGAGCGCTGTGCATGTGCCTCTGAAAGAGACAAAGGTCTTGGAATCCATGAGTCCGGTACACATTTGGATCAGTTCGATTGGAAGCTTATACAGAATGGCGTTGGGTGGTGGCAGGATAGGATCCTCCATGGTGGATATAGCCTTGGATGGTGTTGAAGGTTCGACTGAGGGCGAGTTGGAAAATGAGAAATCGGTGAATGTCTGTGATTGTACATTGAGAAGTGGCTATTAGTCAATCTTATCTGGCCTGCATTGTGGTCTCTGGTTCGGCGGCGCAATTAACAATACTGCGGCGACTTCCGGATTTAGGTGATCACAAGTCATTGATGCTATCCTTAGGCCGGAAATTCATATAATATAGAACGTGAAAGTAGTCTGAAACACGGCATATTACTGAAGACTGGGTTCATATCTGACCTGGAGGAAGTGCTGCTGACAGTCACACTGACCATGGGGAGCATGTCCTTATTACCTCCCTTCTTTGCCACGTAGGAAAAATCATCTACACTTGAGGATATACGAATAGAAGTGTGGCTACTGTAGTTATCCTTATGTTCGTTTCATTACTAGTACGGTGGGATTCTCTTTCATCGAAGGTAGAGAAAGTGCATTGTTCTTGTGTTTTGTCCCAGGACTGCACCAGGAAACAATTATTCTTTGTTCAAAGTTAATCTCGGGATGTAACGCGGAAATAATGAATGTTGAGTCTCTCATGTGGCAGAGTCTGTACGTATCGACGGATCCCTATTAGACATTCGCGATTAACCGAGACTATATCTGGTTGCAGCGGAGAATACCTCTGCGAGAATATTGAACCACCGCAGACAAGGAAAGTTACAATACTACTCGTGGTTGTTGCGGGTAGCTCCCGTGAAAGAGACCCTTTCTGGACGACGGAACCTAGTATCAGCCATAACCTCCACAGTTACCAAAGTCTAAATGAAAAAACCCGAACAAATCCACATTTATTGCTCTCACTCAAACTACCTCTTGCCTTAGTCTATCTACTACAACCCTGCCTTGCGAATATATCAGCTGACCACTCGCCCATTTTCCAGCTGAATCACCCTATCGACACATTTCACCATATCAGGCCGGTGAGAGATGTGTACAACGGTATAACCATCAAATTGGTCTTCTATGATCGTTTGTATCAGCCTGTCTGTCTCAGTATCAGTTCCGCTGGTGGCTTCATCCAGGATTAAGATGCCGCCACGGCGGGGCCCGTCATTGTCTCGGTTCCATTTCCTCACTAGCGCTACGGCAAGTGCGAACAGTCTTTGTTCGCCTTGTGACAGTGAAGACGACGTCAACTCTGCATCGAGACCACCGCGCGACGTAACAACGGCAAGTAGGTTGGCTTTTTCCAATGCTGAAAGCAGAGTCGCATCTGTAGAAAGGCCGGACGGGTCCAGATTGGAGCGGATAGCAGCCGGCAGAATGAACGGGTCTTGGGGAATGGCGATGATTCGGGAGCGAATGATATTCCGGGGAATGGTGGAAATGTCGAAACCGTCAATGAACATCGTTCCGTTTTCAGTGTTGACTAGTCGTAGAAGGGCGGAGAATAATGTGCTCTTCCCACTTGGATGGATTAGCGCGGTGTATACAGACTGTGCTGTTAATGCCCACCTTCCGGTCCGCCCGCTTATCACAACCTTCTCTCCTGCTTTTATGCTGATGTTTACATTGTCCAATGCACGTGTGATGCCACTGCAAGATCGAAGTCAGCCAAGGTTCCGAATGATCGATCGGAATACATACTCATAGGAAACAGAAAGGGAGGCAATTTCAATATCTCCGTGGACAGGCCAGCTTGCTGGAGGGATGAAAGTTTCCTCGACCTGATGCTCAGAAGGCGTCTGCATTTCGAACGACCGTGTTCTTGCGATCGCACCGAGAGATGTTTCGAGCGAAGTCCAGCTGGTCACCAAATCTTGCAAAGTCTGACTGAAGGCCATGATTGCCGTCAAGGACACTCCCAATTTTCCAGGATCTGTCGAACCTCGCAATGACGTGGCCAGGGCGATTAGAATTACAGCCAGGACAGCCACAAGGAGGTCAAGGACGACATTGAGCCATCGCTGGATACAGTAGAGGAGATAATATGGCCTCTGAGAATCGTCAAGGCGGCGTAAACACTCGGTGACAAATGAACGTTGCCATCCAAGGCCTCTGATCGTAGACAGACCCTCTAAAGTCTCTACAAACCATGTATAGAGCGGGCTTCTGGCCTCAAGATCCAGGAATCGGAGCTGTCTGGATGTGCGGAGATAGACTTTTTGTGCGCCGTATAGTACCAGTAGACAGGGGATGATGGTGATGCCCATGTAGCTAGAGCCCAATGAGATCAGCGCCACCTGAGCGAAGCATTGTGCCACGCCTGCGATGAATTAGTTTGACCCAGAACTATGGTGACTTGACGTACTCAACACTGTGCCAAATGCCATGGTTGGCAGTACAGCATCTACAAGGGTCATATCCTGGCTGAACCGGTTAAGGATGACGCCAGAATCGACCTCAGCATAGAAATGCATCGGGGCGTTCGTGACGGTTTGAACAAGGATCCTGTGTAGCTCCAGTCCTGACTTTAAGACGATCTTGATCATGATCTGCCTTTTCAACTGTTAGCCTGTCGTGTAGTGACTTGAATGGCAGCCGTACCATATCATGAGTCCCTGTGACCCCGAAGCAGCCACGGCAAGAAGCACATAGATGCCGATGAATTGGGCAGCCTTCTTCCCATTATCATTGGTGAATAATTCCAACCACACCTCTAAGTCTGGTCAGCTGGACTCAATGAGTCCCAGGAATATACTCACGAGGAAAGGTGGAAGAGAATGTGTGGATGATGATGATGATACAGGCGACCAATGTATGGCGCCATCCGATCGCCTTCAGGTAGTAGGAATACACTGCCGCATCGCCGGTGCGGCGAGATATATCCGCTATGTCATCCACAGTAAGTGTTTCCACCTTTTTGGTAGTTGGCGATTGGTCTTCACTGCTGAGCTGGTCAGTCGAGCTTTCCGACTTGGTCTCGGTTATATCTGGGACCAATTCCGAGGCCAGGCCTAAGCTGACCAAAGAACCCTGCTTCTCGATGCGTCCACTGGAGCTTAGGAAGACTACCCCGTCTGCAAGAGACAAGTGCTGATCTAAGTGAAGATTTAGCAATGGCAGCCGAAGTATGGACATGCTACTCACCTGAATGAGTCGCCATTACGACTGCCGCACCTATTCTTCGGCAAAGCCCATGGGTGCTAAAAAGGGCGTCGGTGACAGATTGCGCCGTCTTGCTGTCAACGGCACTCAGGGGGTCATCAAGGACGAGAAATGGTTTCCTTGAGTAGATAGCCCGAGCAAGTGCCTGGTCAAATTGTCAGTAGTGTGGAAAAATGAGCTAATACGACTTACCAGACGCTGTTTTTGTCCTCCGCTCAGCTTGAGTGCTCCGCTGCCTACGATGGACTGGTCACCGTGTGGCATCCGAGAGATGTCTGGCTCCAATGCACATGCCTTTAATACCTCTCTGTACCAGTTCACGTCCAGCTCCCCGAATCCGCAGATGTTATTCTGGATGGTGGTATTCTGGAGCCAGGGGGCTTGACTGCAGTAGGCAGCACCCGACCGTGCTCCCGTGACTGTCCCACGATCGCACGAAATCTCACCTAGCATTGCTTTCAACAACGTGGACTTTCCACACCCAACAGGGCCCATTACCATCGTCACTGTGCCCATGGCAACCGTCAGATGGATACCCTCCAAAAAGAAGTCAGATCCCGAAGCTGGGCGGATGTAAGCATCCGTCATTGCAACCACCGGCTGGTAGGAATTTAATTTCGGTGCCAAGACCTTGAGTTGGACCTCGGAGCCATGTCCATGGGTGTCGTACTTCTCATCCGGTTGAGAGCTCAGCTCCCTTCCGGGCGGCAGTGCATCCAAGGTCGGAGATGTCAGGAATTTGTGAATGCGGTCAAAGGCCCCCAAAGCGGCCGTTACTGCCGGAATGGACGACAATAGTTGGAGTGCTGGGCTGGTGATGAGACTAATGATGGCAAGCGAGGTAAATGCTTGAACTGTTGACAGTGGCTGCGAATGGTCGATCTTTGCGCGAATGACAAAGGCTGCAAATGTCACGAGTGAAGCACACATCTGAGGCAAACTGGCTGCTCCATGGTGAGTAAAAGTCAGCGACCGGATAGGAGATGAACCTACCAACCACATTGAGCCAGACAATCAGCCATCGAAAATCCTTGGATAGATTCAGCTCGCGCTCTCTTTGTCCCTGGAGTGTTGTGGCGAGCGTTTCAGACAGCCCCAGCATCTTGACGCTTTTCATCGATCGCAGAGCCGTGGAGATCATGGCCACCCGGCGTTGGATAGCCCCGACCCAGACCTTCTGCCTGGCAGGCATAAATGTCGCCATGTACATCTGGGCCGAAGTACAAACTGCGGTAGAGATTAGTTTCATGACTAGCAGGAGAGGAATGGACATACGAAGAATCACGAGGATGGGGGCAACGCAGACCGCAGCGAGTTGCCGCTCGAGTAGCCAGATTCCAATGGCAATCTCCACTAAGCGGGCCCACATCTCGCTGGCCTGCTCCAGCGACCGTGCAATCATGTCAATGTCGGTACTCATGAGCGTGACAGCGGCCGATTCAGTGCATGCCCCATCGTGGAGGACCAAAGTGTGGTCGTAGATCAATGCAACGGCTGCGCCGCGGAACATGGTTATCATGCGAAATAGCTGGTGTTTGTAGTGTACGGTGGATATCTAGGGTAATTAGCACTTGATTGCGCAGTGGGAGCGTCCAGGGCTGCCTACGGCGATACCCCCATAAATCAGCGCTGCGGCCCCGATCAAGCCATAACCTTCGTTTCTCGTCAGCTGCGTATCCGGCTTGTGCAGATGCTCGATGGCGCGCTGAATGAAAAATGTCTGCGCATAGCTGAACCCTATTAGGCACAGCCTGGGGAATATGGTTCGAAGAACGGCCCATCGCAGACTGATCGCGGTCGCAAGAATCAAGCTGCGTGTGTTGCTAGATTGATCTGAAAGTTGCAACTGATTAGCGGCTGGTGTAGAGACAGTGGAAGCCGGTACGCCTACATTTTTCCCAAGCAAGTCGAATCTTCCGTCTCAGAGGGCCTGATCTCAAGTCCTCGTCCGTCGGGAAGAGATCCTCAATGGTGAGAAGCTTTCGAAAGCCTGTCAGAAACAGACGATTGAGCCACCAAAAGATGGTGCGGGCAAAGATTCCACTAGTCGACTCGGGAGACGTGTCACGGTGGGCCGACTTCAGGTACCTGCGTTTGGGTTGTGCTTCCAATGCTAGCAAAAGAACTTTCAGGGCGACAGTTGCCGCGGACAGAGCAGCGAGAGAGGGTGGATACTGCCGGATAAAGAGGGTCCGCACCTGCACCGCATCGAATCCGATCGACAAGAAAAGATAGATGCTTAGGAGCGACGAAGGGCGTACGGAGCGATTGTGCTCGATGGCTGAGAGGAATGTGATCGATAGTGCGTCCACCAGCGACAGCGAGATGGCTGGAATAGCCGTGCGAATGATGTTGTGGCGCGCCCAGAGGACCACCGAGGCGATCTGTAGCCCGACAAGACAAATTGCAACAGCCTGCATTGACGGTTAGCGCGTGGGGGTCTGTTGTGGTCCCCGGACTGACCAGCTTTTGCCAATAGGCCTTGTTCGCGGTCGTTTTGATGTTCTCGGGATAGAGCCACCAGATTCTCCCCGCGACTAGAAGTAGGAAAAGAGCTGACGGGCCGATGGAGAGGATGCTTTGCTCGAATAGTAAGGTGAAGTCGAATGTTGCTGGGCAAGGAAAGACGGGACCAAATGTGTTGTCTGCCGCGGGAGAACAGCTCGCCGCCATGTTGATGGTTGAGATTGAAGGGCTAACGCATGTAGGCGGGGCAATGTGATGGATCGAAGATGAGGAATGGTAAAATGGATGGAGATGGATGGAGAAGCTGAAAAGGGTGGGAGGGATGGAAGATAAGCGATGGCGGGCCCGTGACTGACATGGATGGATCCCCGGGGCATTCCACGCAATCCGCTCGGCTGCCTGGAAGCCACCCCTATCTCCATGACCTCGCCTGCCATTGGCCGTCTTTCGCTACACCCGGACAAAGAACGCTAGCAAAGTCAATAGCCGTACCTGGCGGCATTGCCCATGTATCGATATGCCATGACTGCCGTTCTTCGATTGACCGAATACTCCCCATTCTCTCATAGTCTTCACACGGCTTCAACAATGCTTCTCACCTACCGCTGGCAAAATCGCCAGCGACCGATACAATCGGGCATCTCGCGATCCGAGTAGCTTTGCCAAGGTTCCAGAAATAGGGCTGGGTTTAGCTTCCCCGGTTGGGGCTTAAATGGTAACCGTGACTGACACCGACACCCCCAGTCCCCCACATAGTAAGGGTGGATTCTGGGTTTCCCGTAGTGATTGGCTTGGCTCCCCGGTGCAGTCGGCTGGACCCGGTTGGAGAAAGCTTGCTTGTCTTCGCACACGATATGCCAAAGGTACCTATAAAGTTAAACCATGGGACTACGGAGTAGGTATCACAGTACACCGTATGGAGTATATCAGTTGGTATAGCATACTGGGAGAGTTGGTCATTTGACCCATGTTACGGGACGAGGATGACTCTGTGCTCTCGGCCACAGTATGAGACCTATCCAGCCCAGGCGCATCTGCGGGGTCTGTTCAGCCATCCCCTTGTCGCTCTCCCAGCCTCGACGACCTAATTCCCACTCGGCGAGGTGCAGATGAGCAGTCCAGGTCGCTTCTCACGGAACAATCTGATTCATCCAGTTGCCCAGGCACCGCCGACTCCACCAGCCGTCTCTCAGTCTACCTCTTTGGAAGCAGGTACGTTTGACATGACACATTCGCTCCCTGGGCCATTGGCTGAATATCCCCGTGGCAGAATCGGAGGAGGATCGGACATTTGACCTGGACGTGTTTCGGCGCGTCTGCTGGAGGCGTCCATCCCATCTATTGCCCGATCAGGTCTAGCGTGGCTATCCACGGAATTGACTGGTCGCTCCGGCTCTCGACACATCTCGACACATCGTCGTCGCACTTCCATCTCACAGCTTGCCCCCCAAGCGGGAGGCAGGCCGACATAAATATGTTGACCTACACTGACTGCTCCGTCTTTTCTTCCTCTTCCTCATCCCCTCACTCTGACCTTGTTCCGCGGTGAAGTCCATTGATCTCCCATCATGTCATCTCACCGGCCTTCCCCGCAGATCCCCCGCGACCGATCCATCCGCCGCGCGCAGTCCCGTGGCCGTCCGAGCAGGAAGTCGCAGAGACGGTCTGTCCCATCACCGTCGGTCGTCACACCATGGCATCGGCTGAATAGCCCACCCCCCACCAACGATCCGACCCTGTACGGGGAAGCCCCTCTCTCCCCTCCCCCCGAAACGCCCCGCCCATTCCGGGTGGTCGCCGCGGCTCCCGCCCAGCCCGATCCCGAGCCTCCTGCCTTCGAGCCACTCGACGAAGATTGGACGGAAGATGTCTTAAACTTTGCCTGGCTGCGGGAGGACAAGCCGACCTCCGATGAAACATACTACCTGTCGCCGGCGAGCAGCAACATCTTCTCACCCAGCACCCCGACCAACTCCCGGACCAAGCGGAAAGCCAGTTCCTCACCACCCCCTTCCCCGACGCCGAAACGACTGGACAAGAGGCGCAAGGAGCAGACCATGGTGGCGGTGGAGGTGTGCAGACGGTTGGACTTCAACCCGAAGGAGTACCAGCCTTTGCGGGAGGATGAGTTCGATGGGGTGGATTGGGATTCGTTGGATTGATGTACTGTCCGAGGGCGACTGGCAAAGGGTGGAGATACTGTCTGCGATGTGATAGTAGACTTCTTTCGGGTTGCTGGGAAAGCAGTGGGATAGGGAACCCACATGGCCAAGGATGTATTACTCTGTACTGTTGATAGATAGTTAGATTTAGAATACCATTGTCTTATACACCATATGTAGTCTACCAGTACCTCATTGCACCCGATAAGGTGGAGGCATTAGACAGCCGTTCTCGCACTCACTCCTGCCCGTCTGCAGAACTCCGCTGTCCCCAACTGTGGCTTTCACGTCAGAGACACTCACGGCATGTGTCCCGCTATCAAGCACCGCCCTCCACAAGGGCTCCGGATCCCGACACTGGTGTGTATGTCCAATCCCATCGATGACCAGAACGCTCTTCCCGTCTTTGTCGATCACCGAATGAGGTGGCTCGATGGTATCGTCCGCCGCACATATAATTGCCTTGCACCATTAGACAGCTTCCATACTCCCAGGGACAATCTCACCTGCGCAATATAATCAAAGCAATGAGCCCAATGCACGGCATCCTCATGAGCATCGCCCGAATGGGATGGTGATGTGGATGCCCCATGATGCTGTGATGTCCCGGGAAAGATCAACCCTCGGAGAACCGTCAGGCAGTGAAGCTGATGGAACATGGAAATTCCATAGTCGGTCACTGTGTCGTTGCTCGTTTGGACTCTTAGCATGCCGCCATTTTGGGGGAGGAGCAGCGATTCCCAGGAGATGTCTGCGCTGGGGGATTGGGAGGTGTCGGGGTGGACGCCCAGCAATGGGGTGAGTGAGTGGAATTTTCGCGTGATGGGGGGACTAGGCTCGGAGGGGCTTGTCGGACAAACATGCTGCTGGAATTGTTGTGTCAGGCTGGGTATGCTTCTGTCTGAGGTGAGTACGATGCCAAGGAGAGTGAGAAGAAAAATGACTGTTGCTGATATGCTATAGAAAAAGCGCTGTGAAGAGGGCATCTTCGGTTCCTAGAACAAAGCGGATTGCTACAGGGAGAGTGAGAGAAGGCGTCAAATCATCACGTCTTCACAAATTTGCTATTACAACTGGGGGGGACTGGTTGCCTCTTCCTCGAGCTTCTTACCTCGATGTGATGGGGCATCCATCGGTGGCTCCCGGGTGCACCAGCTGAGCTGCCGTCGATGCAAGAGTGGTTACATCGTGTGACTCCTGCGAGAGAGTACATTGTACCCCTCAGTGATAACCAATCGACAACGACGTGAAAACTACAATGATATGCGACTACAGGGCTGAGTGCATCACACACCTTATTGTGCAAGGATTGACCAATCATTATCTGCTGCCATCTTATCAGGCCTCCAGTTGTGGCGCTGACGCAGGGATCGCTGATTCCACCCGCTTAGCTCGACCACAACCACACACCAACAAAGCTTACCCCGCTCCATCATCCCTTGCGCCCCCCTCATCTCGAACTGCCCCGACCACCATGATCGTCCCGGCCGGTCTCGACTATCCAATCTCCCCATCCTCTGCACCATTATCCGGGTGAGACTTGTACCAGCCAAACAGATCCTTGAACCGATGCGACATGACCCTCGCCAGCGAATCAGGTGGCTTCCGAATGGCAGCGAACGCATCCACATCCACCGAGTGCGCCTCCTGCCAGCTCAGAATGGCGTCGAAGTCGCGACACTTATGGTTCACGCTAAAATCCGGGAACGCATTCAGCTGTGCATCCGCCCAGAAGTGGGTGTAGATGTCGACGTTCGCGTTGCACATCAAATTCTGGAGCAGGATGTAGACGCAGTGCGACATGTGGGTGCGATGCATGTCCGACGGCGGAGTCCCCGGCGGCCACTTCTTACCATAGTAGTGGTCAAAGTACGTCTCGCGTCGCAGCCAATCCAGACAGTGGATTTGGTGGAAGATGTCGAGTCGGCCAATGTACGCCTGGGATCCAAATCCGAAGCTTTCTGGCCATTTCGCGGCGTCCTCGGGGTCGCGACCCAGCTTGATCACGTCATCGCGACTGATCACGATGGGGTTGATGTTGGCCAGTCGGTTCCAGGCTGCGTCGACTTCTGGACTGGGGGGCTGGCGGTAGATGGGCAGGGGGTCCGGCTCGACCAGCGTCGCATTCATCCGTTTGGTCATCAGTGGGATGTCCAGTTGGTCGAAGATGGGGGCTGGATTGGTTAGTCTCGAAGCGAGAGAGGGGGTGTACTGACAGTATTCAGATGTTTTCCGTAACAGTTGGTTTGTGTCGGTTGTGCCCCGGACGATGCTGGCAGTCATGGCAAAAAGAAACAGGGACAACCCGAACAGGGTGGCATTCAACCAGAGGAACAGATGGTGTCGGCTATAGCAACTTTTGGATTGCTTGAAGGACTCTGTTGGCAATACCTCATTTTCACTTGATGAATCTCCTGGGATGCCATCGAGCACAGCGTCCCGGGTACCCAGTGGTTCATATGTTGGAGACAAGCCCGACTTCATCTTCAAGTCTCTGTACAGACCCAGTGAGGAAGGGATACTGAGGAGATTTTGAGAGCCAAAGCAGCGGGGGTAAAATATCTTCGTTCCCTAGCGGTATTCTGATCAGCTGAGAAGGGATCCTCGGAGTCGTTTGCATCCCCCCTCGACAACGCATTAGTGCGAGCAGTTTCGCCATCCGCAAATACCGCTCTACTGGTGGTCTGGACATCATTTCCTATTCCAATGGCACGCAGCACCTCCTGCAGTCTCATCACGGTGACACCAAGGCCTCCCAGGTGTCGGAACTGCCGGATATGCTGCTCCATGTATCACAAGGGGTGATCACATCGGGGTCTATCAATGGGCTAGATGGGCGAAGGTATGGCCCAGGCTCATCCCTACACATAAATACCCTTCCACGTCTTTGTCCCTCTTTCACCAGACACCCCTCATCCTACCAACTCATTTACTTGGATCAAAAGGTGCCAGCTCACTATGAAGTATTCATTCCTCCTCACGGCCAGCTTCGGCCTCCTGATGGGCCCCATGGTGGCCTCCGCACCTACCGCGAAGCGTATGCCCACCCTTACACTCCAGCTTTCAACTGAACTCACATTGACTGACCATTTGTATTCTCCAGCTGCCGTGATGACGCTGAGAGTCAGAACAGAAGACCTGAACGCTCTTCGAGCCAAGAGAGGCGACGACGCCACGGCTCTCTATGCGTACATTGCAGCCGACTCCGAACTCGACAAGCGTGACGAGGAAGCCACTGCGCTGTATGCCTACATTGCGGCCGATTCTGAACTTGACAAGAAGAAGCGTGATGAAGACGCCACCGCATTGTATGCTTACATCGCTGCCGACTCGGAGCTCGACAAACGCGACGAGGAAGCTACAGCACTGTATGCGTACATTGTTGAGGACTCCGAGTTGAACAAGAAACGGGATGAAGAGGCGACAGCGTTGTATGCGTACATTGCGGCGGATAGTGAGTAGGATGACTGAGTACGCTATCATTCGGGCGGGAATGGATGTGCGAGGGTAGCAAGTATTAGCTTTTTTCGAGGCAGTCTGCACACCGTAACAGAACCTATCATTTGGGCTATCGAGGTGTGGAAAGGGTATTTTAAGTATTGTCTTTCACGTGCCATTACCAGTTTACTTGCTCAGCACATCACGTCGTATTTAATCATATAATTATTATCATCTAGTCATCGCCCATAACCCGACGTAGGGCAGTCTCCAACAACACTCCCTCATCCCCACAAAATGTTCCACCGCGACCATTTACTCGTCCGAATGGGCACATTATCCGGATCACTCCTGGACTCATGCAACGCTTGCTCCAAGGGCATCTCATACACCGAGACCAGCTCCGTCTTTTTCCAGAATTTATACCCGAAATAGAAAGCCAAGACGAGAGGAATATCCCTACACCATTAGCACATCACCCCTCACCACTGGTATCAGGGTACTCACAAATACGAGGACACAAAATACGACGCGTCCCAACTGCCATGGGTAAAGACCGGAAACCCACCCGTGAACAGCACAATCACGCACATCACCAGCGCAAAATACGATGAATACACTGCATGTCTGTCAGCCAAACCCACACCATCCCTTCCACTCCACCAAGAAAAACACCTACCCGACCACCAATTATGCCACGGCATCTCACTCTCCGCCAACCCCTGCGCCTTAAACCCCCTCATCAAGCGAATATGATTCAAAGCAATCGTCCCCCACGACACCAACACCCCGGCGGCCGTCAAATCCAACAACCAATTAAACACGGTATACGCGCCATTCGAGCACGCCAGATACGCCAAACACGAGACGGCAATCTGCAACGCCGCACACATATACGGCACGCCGTGCTTGGTCGTCCGGAGAAATATCCCCGGGGCGTGGCCCTTCAGGGCCAGACCGTATAACGTGCGCGTTCCGGACAGGATACTTTGATTGGAGGAGGACCAGGCGGAGGTAAGCACGACGGCGTTGATGATCGATGGGACGACGTTGATGCCCGCATCTACGGCGGCAATCACGAAGGGACTCTGCGTGGCGGTGCCGGTTTCATCCCCCAAGCGGGGGTCGTTGCTCGGGACGATCATCCCGACGATGAGCACGGCGATGAAGTAGAAGATGGTGACTCGGGCGAAGACCCGTTTACAGGCTCGGGGGATGTTTTGCCGCGGGTTCTCCATCTCCGCGGCCGCCATGGTGAGACTTTCCACCCCCGAGAACGAGTACACGGCGTTGGTCATGACGGCCCAGAAACCGAGGAATCGGCCCCAGGATCCCGAGGCGATGTATTCGACGAATGGGCCCGGGTCTTTCCAGTAGTGGAAGCCGAGACGCGGGGTCCCCGCGACACCACCGAGGTCGATGACGAGTCCCATGAGGATGATCCCGATGATGAGGAGGATTTTGAGGATGGCGAAGGTGAATTCGAGTTCGCCGTAGACGCGAATGAAGAGGAGGGAGACGACGGCGGAGAGGACGATCAGGATGGTGATCCAGATGGCGGTGTTGAGGGTCGTCCAGTATTGGATTAGCACGACGGCGGCGGAGATCTCGCTGGGGACGGACATGAAGCAGCCGTAGACGACGTTCCAGCCGATGGCGAAGCCGAGGGCCGGATCGACCAGGATCTCGACGTGGCGGACGAAGGACCCGGTGACGGGCATGAGGGCCGATACTTCCCCGAGAGCGATCTGGACGGCGCAGACGACCAGCCCGATGAGGGCGTAGCCGAGGAGAGCCCCGAGCGGGCCGCCCGTTTGGATGGCGCTGCCGAGCCCTAGGAAGAGGCCGGTGCCCTGGGTTACACGGGGGGAGTCAATCATCACATCTCAATCTCATCACATTTTGTGATCGCCGGGGGAAGTGCCGAGGTGGGAGGGACTCACGATGGCGCCTGCGATGGCGATCATCTGGGTATGACGCTGCTGTAGACCCTTGCGCAGATTCTGGGCCTCTTCATCCTGGACGATGCGCGGCGTGCGATCGCCGACTTTGGCCAGAGCGGGGCCGGTCTCGGGGGTGGCCGCGAGGGCGACCTCGGGGCCCTTTCGGATGGAATCGATGCCATCCATGACGCTGACCGAAATTGAGGCACGAGCGAGAAGAAAAAGCAAGAAGCAGTGCGAGGGGGGAGGACTGGCGATCGCGGCTTTAAGCAGACGATGTCGGACATCCATTGTCGGGCGGTGATTGGCTCGATAGGCCGGGCGCGGTCGGCGGCGATGGCGACATTCCTTCGCTCTGTTGCTCTTCACCGAACACCATCCATGGCGGCGGGATTGATCCAGTGGAATCTTTCCTGGAAAATTGTCTCAAGTATCTGCGCGAGGTTGAAATTGCGAGAATCCTACCCTCAGCTGTCGAGATCGGGATCGAATAACCTTGTCGTGGCCAGCAGGTCCCGACTTGGCACGGTCGCATGCACTGGCGCATGCTTGCTTTTTGCGCGGTGGCATTATTCCTGCATGCAGGCACTAGTTTGGAGCTTGCGTAATTGCTGAAGAGCAAAGATGAAAGCATGCCTCATCGGTTCTAGATTATCTACCTAGCAGCTGGCGGGTTGGACTGGCGCGCCGCCGTCCGCCACTTAGGGCTGCCAAGAAAGGGAAATAGATTGCTGACTCTCCACAACGGGGCAATTCAGCAGGATGCTAGTAAGGGGAGCAGAATGGGAGAGCTTACTGCACATTGACTATTCAGTCACAAGATACTGATTCACTGCATAGCCTCTGTCAGGATAGAACTGTGCAGGATGTGGCACCTCACCATTACAGACACAGTAAATTCACAGCAAGATGCACTGAAATATATAAAAAGGGCTCGGAGAAACCATGATCGCCATGAGATTCAATCATCATTGCTACCAGACGGGTAAGTAAACAGCTGCATCTCTAACCATACATCATACGCCATAACCATAATTCAATAACAGCCCCCCCAAACCGGTACTCCGACGGGACTCATAAGATCATGTCCCAGTCTCATCGAGACTATCTCTAGTCATGCTTTTCACTCGATGGACAGCCCCAGGTCCAAATCATCCAGCTCGTTCATATCCGCCAGGGCCGCGGCCTCGGCGGCCTCCGCATCCGACGCCTGCTTCATAGCGATCTGCTGCGCCTGTTCCTCCGGCGACATGGCCGCAAAGGCCGCCGTGTTGGCATCCCACTCCGCCACACATTGTTTGTTCCAATTGCACTGCTCCACCTCGCCGTACACCGGGTGGTTGTATCGCGGGTGGTTGTTCGGCCACCCGGACGCATGGTAGTGATGCTTCACCAGCGCCGAGCGCGCATTGTGGTTGCCCGAGTCGGAATGCCCCTGGCCGGCGGCAAACGCCTCCACGGTGAGGACCAGAATCCCGCCCACCAGCTTGGACTCGGGAATGTCGTGGAAGGTTTTCCACGTCACCTCTTGGCCGGTCCGGTAGCTCATCTCCGCCAGGACGGCGCCCGTAAAGGCCGATGGGCCGGTGCCGCTGATGATGTCGTCAAAGTCGAGCTCGAGGTCAGAAATGGGCTTGCCCTGCTTGACGGAGTGGTCGTGCAGCCACTCGAGGATGTGGTCCACCAGTCGCATCATCACGGGCTGGCGGGGCTTGCTGATGAAGGTCCACTGGCAGAAGGACTGCGACTTCTGGCCGAGAATCGCATGGTCGTTGAAATCGGGTTCGTCGATTTCCACCCCGATGATCAGGTCCATGTCTTGTTCGTCGTAGCGCTCCGGGATGAACCGCTCTAAAGGCCGGAGGGCTTCGACGTCAATGTCGGCGTACACGCCACCATCCACGTACATGACGAGGTAGCGGAGCAGGTCGGCCTTGATAATTTTCGCCGTGAGGGAGCGGTAGGTGTCGACGATATCCGGGCGATTGAAGCCATCGGGCCCGAAATTCGTCTCGACGTAGTGCAGGTCGTTCTGGTCGGTGAGCACCTCGTAGCGGTAGCCCGGGTTGATGGAGGTCCAGCTCCGGGCCACGGTCAAGTCGCGCTCTTCAAACTCAAACGGATTGACCTTCCACGACTGCCAGATCTTGCGGGGAAAGAATTTGCACTTGCTGGGGGTCCGCGGCAGGCCACCGCGCAGCTCCCCAAAGGTGCCGGTAATGGAGAGATAGAAGACCAGACAAAAGACGGCCAGAAACACCGGAACCACCCGGCGAACGTGTCGGGGGAGGCAGACGCCGGGCATGGGAGTCTTCATCTGCATGGTCACGGCTGAACCCAGGAGGGGAGGAGGGGGGTCAGGGTCAGGGTCAGGTCAGGGTCAGATCGGGGGCGCCAGACGAGCATGTTTATGAGCCCGGCCGCACCGCCAGCTCTCCCCGCAGCACCTACGGCCGGGATTCAGAGGATTCAGAGCATCCAGGGCAATTCAGGGCAATGGGTCCGCGGGCCAGATTACGAGCTCCACCGGCGTGCGTGCACTACGCGTCTTAGCTTCACTAGGGTCCGACTCGCGGGCCCCGAGCAGCCGTGCCTGACAAGACGATTGGGTCGAGGCTTATCTCACGCCCGACGATCCATTGCGAAATCCTGGGGTGAAGGCAAGTAGCCTCGGGTGGCGGGCTCCAGTGTGCTCCGGATGGGCAATGTCCCCGATGCATGTGCTTCTGGCCAGGAAATTGACGAGCTGAACCAGGGCCGCCGATCTGGCCCCATCGGAGTTCGGGCAATCTGGCCGCGGTCAGTCCTTTCCCTCAAATATCGCCGCTCAGCAGCCGGTGTGAGACAGTGGGAATCCGTCCTGACGACGCGTTAGCCGACTCGTCACGATGCCCGTTCGCTCTCTGTCCCCAGCCCTTGACAAACCCGCGCTGCCCCTCGCGGGGGGGCCCTCAGCCAAAACCCGCTGGTTTGACCTGCTGTTGCCTTCCTTTCTGGCCCGGTCCGAAAAAAATCCGGCCTCGGGGAAGGCCCGGCGCACGGCGTATTTGGATGGGTTGCGTGGGTTTGCGGCCTTCCTGGTGTATTGGGGGCACCATGAGTTGTGGGCGCACGATGGCATGGGCGCCGAGCGCATCTTCGAAAATGCGTATGGGTATGAGAAGCAGCACTACCTGGTGGCCTTTCCGGGGGTGCGCACCTTCTTCTCCGGGGGTCACTTTGCCGTTAGTGTCTTTTTTGTGCTGTCCGGATATGTGTTGTCCGCCAAACCGCTGGCGCTGATCCAGGCGAGCGAATATCTTCAGTTGGGGGACAATCTGGCCTCTGCCCTCTTCCGCCGGTGGTTGCGACTCCACCTCCCCGTCATCGCCACGACCCTGGTCTACATGACCTTTCTCCATCTGTTCCGCATCCGAGCGACCCCCGAGTTGAAGGACAGCTACGGCGCCGAGCTGTGGAACTGGTATACCGAGTTCAAGAACTTCAGCTTCATCTTCCGCGGCGGCGGCGAGCCCTGGTTCACGTATAACTTCCACTCGTGGTCGATCCCGGTCGAATTCCGCGGATCCATCATCGTCTACACCGCCCTGCTGGCGTTCTCCCGATGTCGGCGCAACATGCGCCTGTGGGGGGAGGTCGGATTGATCGTCTACTTTCTCTACATCGCCGACGGCTGGTTTGGGGCGCTGTTCATCGCCGGCATGCTGCTCTGCGACCTGGATCTCCTGGCGGCGCGGGATAACCTCCCCGATGTCTTCCTCATGCTGGAACCGTTCCAGGAGGGCATCATCTACGTGCTGTTCTGCGTCAGTATTTACCTGGGGGGGGTCCCGTCGCGAACGTGGGACGTCCAGGTGCTCCGGGAATCGCCGGGGTGGTACTATCTGTCCTTCCTGAAGCCCCAGGCGGTGTTCGACTACAAGTGGTTCTATCTGTTCTGGGCGGCGACCTTCCTGGTGACGGCCATTGCGCGGATGCCCTGGCTGAAGCGGTTCTTCGAGACGTCCTTCAACCAGTACCTGGGCCGGATCTCGTTCGCGTTCTACCTGGTGCATGGGCCGGTGCTGTGGGTGTTGGGGGACCGGCTGTACGCGGCGGTGGGCTGGGTGCGCGAGTCGCATGCGACCAATTGTCCCGGCTGGGTCGATCGATTGCCGCTTCCCCGCACGGGACCGCTGGGGCTGGAGGTCAGCTTCCTGGCGACCCAACTGATCCTGTTGCCGACGACGCTGTGGTTGGCGGAAATCGTCACCAAGGTGATCGATGAGCCGAGTGTGCGGTTGGCGCAGTGGCTGTACCGACGGGCGATGACGTGTAGCTAAAGAGGATAACCAGGTGTCTCCGAAATGAATGTCTCAGTTTTGCTTTCTGGCTGTAAATGGTTTCTTTTGTTCATTTGTTGGGCCCTGCGCAGGGGCCGCTGCTCATCACCGTGATGGATGCCACTAAGGCGTTAGTCGTCACTAGCAGCTTGATAGCGCCGCGCCGTCGACAGCCGGAGCCACTGATGCCTGAGCCCCTGGCGGGTGAGCTTTTTTCACGGCGGGGACTGTCCACGGTCCAGAGAAGAAGAAGAGTCACATGCTGCATCGAGGCCAACCGTGGGATCGACATGAGTCTCTCCCCTGGGTCAACCTCGGATGCAACCCTAATTAATCTGCCCCGTCCCGGCAACCTGACAAAACTCTGGACGCCCGGGGGCTCCCACAGCGTCCCCCAACCATGCTCATGCTTGCCCGGTGGCTGCGCCTCGTGCCTCTCGTGGGCCTGCTCCTGCTGACCCTCGTCACTTTCCACTACCTCTACCGCGCCATCACCGTGGAGGCCCAATCCGAGCTCCCCGTCGACCTCGATCCCCTCACTCTCATCCCCGACACGGCCATCTCCCAGGCCATCGCCCACACGCATCACGAAATCGCCTCCCTCTCCACCCCCGATCGTCGATACTTCCACATCGACTTTGGCGCCCACCGCGCCATCAACCCCAGCATCATCCCGCACCCCGTCCGTCCAGACACCTGGATCATCACCGCCCAGCTTCACGAAAACCGCACCGCCGACCGCGACTCCGTCTGGTTCGCCGAACTCGTCTGCAACGCCGTCTTCCAAGACCATGGCCGGACCCTCCGCTGCGTCCAACCCCCGTTCATCCTCCCCATCGCCGCGACCGACGGGGACAATGCCTTGTGCGCGGGGGACCTGGCCTTTTTCGCCATGAGCATCGGACCGCACGATGCCCGCGTCTTCTACGGCCCCGAGGCCCCCTACACCATCTACGGCTCCAACAGCGCCGTGACCTGCTTCGGACAATGGATCCTCGACTTTCGCGTCCTGGTCGACTGGCCGGCCCGGGAGGTGGTCATCGAGCAGGGCTTCCGCCGGGCTACGGAGCTGCAGCGTCCGTTCCTGGCCCCGTACCTCGCCGTCGAAAAGAACTGGTTCGTGTTCTGGGATCTCGACGGCGCACCTTACGTCCATTACGACGTGGCGCCCACGCGGGCCTTTGCCGCGCTGGCTGCCGACGGGTCTGTCGGACCGGACCTTGCCCCGGCAGCTGCTGCTGCTGCAGACGAGCAATGTCTCCAACAATACCTCCCGACGCTGCAAGACCCGGACCACGAATCCATCCACCAAGCGACGAATTCCCTCGCCGTGACGTTGTGTAAACGGGCAGATCCCCTCTGCCACCCGACCGACTCCAACACGGTCATTCTCACCATCTTCCAACATAAAAGCTTCGTGGCGTTTCACAGCGTCTACGAACCCTACGTGATGCTCTTCCGACAACGAGCACCATTCGAGATTTACGGCATTTCCACGAAGCCGGTGTGGATTCGCGGACGGGGAATGGAGGTAATCGAAAGTGAGGACGGGGATGGTGCGGGGATGAATCAGACGGAGATGATGTATATCACCTCGATCGGGTGGAAGGAGCACGGATTGAAGTATCATGGGTATTTGGATGATGTGATGTTTTTGGCGTTTGGGCGGGAGGATCGGGATACGGCGGGGGTGGATGTGTTAGTGGAGGAGTTGGTGAGGGGGGTGGGGAGGTGTGGGGAGTGATTGATGTATTTTCTGTTGTGACGATTATGATGAAGGTGTAGAGCAGTATGATCGTACTATTTTTTGATAACAGATTGTCTGGGTAGTTAGTATGCGTATCAACTCATCTCCTAGTCATCTAGTAAGCATGCAGCTCGGCACGAATGCGATATCAAGGACATAATTCCCCAATCCAGCCCTCTATCACCTCCCTCAACCCCAAACCACCCTAACACCAACAGTAATCTCCGACCCTCATCAAACTACCACGAGCCCCGACCAGGGTATATATTATATTATATATATATATATATGACTCACCTCCCAAACAGGCAACCCGCACGCAACCCGCACCGTCAGCGCTAACCACCTACCCAGTACCCATGCTCATGTCCGCGGGTCGACACTAGTCTACGTAGTCTAGTCTAGTCCAGACGAAGCGGAGTGTCTCGGCTGCAGCTGCAGTGCAGTGCAGTGCAGCTTGCTTGACAGAAGCTTTGACTTTGGCATGTGATGCGGCTTGGTGGACGGGGTCATCTCCGAGGGATGTGCGTGCATACCATCATCGCTGTTTGTTTGCTTGTCCACTGGATTTGATTCAGTTTTGGTTCGTCTGGGTTGGTTAGTTGGTTGGTGGGTGTCGCTCGCCCCGGATATTACCTCCTCGGAGGTTACCCCGCTTTTTCTTATGATCCTGTTCATCGGATCAGGGAGTTGTTGGAGTTGGTGGTTAGCTGATGGTGCAGGAATCGAGGGGAGGGAAATGATCGGTTAGTACGGGTCAAGAACGCGCTATCTATCTAGTGTCTACTGTCGACTTTCTAGGGTGGGAGGTATCCAGGTATCCACTGCGGTCCGGAGATTGCACTCGGGGATTTAGGCATGGATGCATTAGTTTATTCAGCTGAGATTGTAGACCGTTGAGGAGGGAGGCTAGTGGCCTGGAAGGGGTTGAGTGGAATGAGGCAATTGGGGTATTGGAGTTGATTGCTTTCTGCCCGGGACGGTCTGATTGGTTTGGAATAGAAGAAATGGGAAAAGAGGGGAAGGGCCGATGTAGGTAATTGAACTCGGGGAGTACAGCGGTCGAGGTGATTTTGAAGTTGCATATATAAAAGGTGAGAAATGATATGGGGCCTACTCATTTGTTTCGCTCAGTACTCTGTAAGATCCATGCGGGAAACTCATGATGGAGTCCCTTGCGACCATAGAAAGTCCCACAATTCTATACCTGCACATAGGTGTCTATCATTTATCTCACATTAATTGCGATTTCGCCGCTGATTCATTGACGATTGCACCATACGATTTCTCTGGTTTGGTTTCGGCTTCCGCTCTTCGCTTGTGCTGTTCCTTGCACGGCCGAGAAAATATATCGTGAGCAGCCCTATTGTCACGATCCGCTCTAGTTGCTACTAACTAGGCTATCTGGCAAAAGACTAGAACTCTAAGCCACTTGCTTAAAGTGCGCATCCCTTATAAACCCCATTCACGCAAGAGGTGAGTCATGTGAGGGGCTGAAGCCTCACACCTATCCATTAGTTCAATGATGTTCAACACCCCACGGCGTAACAGGCCTTGAGACGGATTGTCAACTGATGAAGCACCCACCATATTTGCACTTGGTCAAATAATGTTGAGTTTCAAGAGTTGTCCTGCTGGATTGAGGCGACGATGATACATAACGTGCATAGTAGCACATTACTAATCCAGCATGTATGCACAACACGGAAACAAAAATCTTTTTTTCCAAGGACAAAATTACAATGCTGGCCAACAAGGGCAACTGCGATAACCTGGACGAGTCCCGGTTCCTTCACTGACTGTGGTACCTGTATGTCAGGCTGTGGAGGACATTTCAGAAGGGGCAGCAACTGAAATGTTCTCGCACGTCGAATCCGATGAGGGGAGGGAGGCTGGGCCGTCAACCGGGCGCCCTCACCGGGAATCGAACCTGCGCATACTGCCGTCACCGGTCGAGCGAAGAGACACCTCGCCACTGAGCTATTAGGCAATTGCTGGTTAAAAAGAGAGATTCGCACGGGGTTTTATGCTGTGTTTTGTGAGAGATGTGCACCACACAGCGGGTGATTGGAGATAGAAAAAAGAGACTGCATCATCCGTGAATCGAACACGGGCCTCATCGATGGCAACGATGAATTCTACCACTAGACCAATGATGCGGATGCTTTTTCGACAATTTATTGCTATATAAGGAGGCCGCCAACCATTACTGCTTAATTCTCTGCTCGCCTTTAATCAATGCACAACACCCCCCACATACAAAAATCTAGTACCCCAATCCCAAAGGATAAAAAAATACAACTACAACAACCATCCCATGATGCTCATGCTCATATTCAGGCGGAGAGATACTAGAGACTTCTCAATCGTATATTCGGAGTCTGGCTTTGCCTTTCTTCTCACTTGGTTTGTATTTCCCCCTCAGTGGTGCAGGGAGGGCATGTCCATCCTCCCTGCGGTGTCTAACTCACTGGGGATCGAACCTGTATACGGCTGTCTTGGGTCGGAAAGATGGGTATGGTTCATCGGGTGTTTAATGGGCCTGGTGGTCATATAGAAAATTACGATCTACGGAGTACTTTGCGACACTTGTCTAGTATACAGCTAGGATCTATAACAGCGTACGATTCCGTACATTGGTCACTTGCATCTACCCATAGCCCCAGACATGCTTCTACCAGAGGGATCTATATCCACTTCTCAACCAAGCCACTCCCCCACCCATTTCTCAACCCACTCCGCCTGTACCGCCTCCACCCCGCGCAACCGCTCACTCAACCCCTCCGTCCCCGTCGTATCAAGAACATTCTCCCGCCCCGTCTGCGCCATAATCCCCTCAAAAAACTCCAACAACTTCCCCGCCGGATTCCGCGCCAGCACCGCCTGCAGTTCCCCCTCGGACAACTTCGGCCCCGCACCGACGGTCTCGATATCCGACCGCACGCGCTGCACCCATTCCCGGAAGGGGACCGTCGCGATCGTCGTCCCGGATCCCTTGGACAGGGCGGCTGATACCACCGGTCGGATGGTCTCCCAGGTGAGGGGGTGGAGGTTCACGGGGTGGTATACGTTCACTGCTCCCTCCGCTGGTTTGTGGTCATCCAGTGCCAACTCGACGAGCACCTCAGCCAACAAATCAATCGGGATCCAATCGATGCGATCGAGGGCCGGACCGAACGTATCCGGTAGGGCACCGACGTGGAGCGAGCTGAGGACGAGACTCGGGAACCACTCCGCCTTGTTCCAGAGCCCCGGGGAACGCACGGCCCCGGCCACCTGCCCCACGCGCGCGAACGAAGCACGGATGTGGCTCTGGCGGGCGGCGTGGTCGAGGAGGTGTTCGGCGAGGTACTTGCTCTCTGCGTAGCCGTTGGGAGCGGGGGTGGTGGTCTGGATGACGGTCTCCGGGGTGAGTCCGGAGTCGGTGCGGTGGCCCATGGTGGAGCTGATGGAGGAGATGAAGAAGAGGTGCGGGGAGTGGGTGGCCTGGGCGCTGAAGTTGATGAGGTTGATGACGCTGGCGAGGTTGGGTTTGAAGGAGGGGAGGGAGAGGTTGAAGTTGACGGCCCAGGCGTTGTGGATGATGAGGGTGGTGGTGGTTTGTAGGGTTTGGAGGATGTCGGATGGGAGGTTGAAGTCGGGCTGGGAGAGGTCGGCGGTCCAGAAGCTGATGCGAGAGAGATCTCGGTTCAAGGAGTAGGCCGCGCTCTTTTGACGCTGGACGTCGGCGGCGTTGTCGTTGCGGTTCAGGCAGTGTACGTGGGTTACCGATGGGGTTTTCAGGAGGGCGTTGAGGATGTAGGTGCCTAGGTTACCGGTGGAGCCGGTGAGGATGACGGTGTGGGAGGTGGGCACAGAGGGGCTGGTGGGTTCGTGGGAGGTGATTTGCGCCGTGAACTCCTGGAGCAGCTGGTCGCGCTGTTGCAGCTGGGCTTGCTTCGTGGCCTCGGCCGACGCCTCCTGGTGTTGCTGCGTGCGCCGCACCGCCTCGGTCAGTTCGGTCACACTGGGATGGAGATAGATCAGGTTCGGGCTGAATTCCGGCAGAGCAAGGCCTCGTCGGAATGTCCGCGTGGCGGTGATCGCCTGCAGAGAGTCCAGACCGAGATGGAAGAAATTCTCCGTGTCGGTGAGCTGGTCCGGGTTCCAGCCCGTAATCTCCATCAGCGACTGTCGGATATAATCCGAGAGAACCTGAGGATCATCCACACGGCCGGGACCAGACGCTTCACTGTCGACCTGCGTCAATTGATCCGCATCGGCATACAGGGCATCCAGCTCGGGCCCATACAGGACCAAGGTACCAGCTCGTTGAATGGTGCCCTTGCCCGCGCGCAGCATCGGCTTGTCGGGCTTGGTGAACAAGATATGGGTCTTGGCGACGCGCGCATGGGCCGGACACACCGCATTGGCCTCTTCAATGCTGGGCCAGAGTTTCTCGATCATGGCGGCGCGTTCGGTCGCATTCAAGTCCTTGTCGCCCAGCTCCACCAGCAACGAGGCCTGGAAGCGGCGCGCGCCGGCCACCAACGCGGCCGTGACCTCCGGGTTAGATGCGGCAATGTGTTGCTCCATCGACACCGGGTTGGTCTTCTCGCCATTGAGAAACACAATCACATCGTCGGCCCGGGCACTCCAGCGCCACAGATCGGGCTTGTTCGGGTCGGGATGCCGAACAAACAGATCACTGGTATGATACTCCTGTCGATCCGGGAAGACAGTAAACGAGAACTGGTGGGCTTCGAACTCGGGGTTGCGGACCACGACGAGCTCGTACTCCCCGTCGGCGACGTGGCGCAGCTCAGCGCCCATCCGGGGGTTGATATTGATATACCGCCAATCTGTGCGAGGATCGCGGTTGGTTTTGGAGTGAACCGAGCTGATCATGCCTA
This sequence comes from Aspergillus ibericus CBS 121593, assembly GCF_003184845.1. NCBI lineage: Eukaryota > Fungi > Ascomycota > Eurotiomycetes > Eurotiales > Aspergillaceae > Aspergillus > Aspergillus ibericus. The sequence continues at coordinate 76,421 of NW_020292127.1, forward strand.
CTTCCGAGGCGCCATACAGATTCATCAGGGGGATCTTGGCTGCGACCGTGTCGCCGATGGGCTGGGGGAGATCGCCTCCACAATACACCAAGCGCTCCATGTGCTGGCTGCAGTAGTCGAGCAGCTCGGGGCTTTGTGATAGTTCCTGGATGATGGATGGCACGCCGAGGAGAACGTCGATGTGTGTCTTTTTTCTCGCTTCCACCAGTGCGGCGGCCGTGGGAAGCCCGGCAGATGCGGGAAAGATGACGGTTGTGCCGACGGGGATGGTGATGAATAGCGAATATGCCAGACCGGCGGCCTATCGATGATTAGATTGCATCGAGACGGATCGATTTCTTCAGGGAATCGCTTACGTGAAAAGGAGGCGGAACCAAGAAGATCCGCTTACCAAACAACCATTGGTGCTGATTTTCGAAACCCTCTGGCGGATCCAAGGCCGTCATATGCATGTGTTTGCAGGCGGTGTCATGGGTCCAGAAGATCGGCTTGGGGATGCCCGTAGACCCCGAGGTGTGTCTGTTGGTCAGGATCAAATGTATGATTGCATTGCGGGAAGTCACTTACATCACCGCCAGTGTCTCCCTGGCCGCCTCGGGATAAGTCTTGGTGAACTCGAAATGCGGATACTCCGTGTTGATCAAGTCATCCACACTGGGGACATCGAGAACGTCCAGCGTCTGTGCCTCCAGGATGGCTGTGACGGGGGGTGGACGCGGCACTGGCGCGACCAGCTTGGTGCAGTTGAGCCGTTGCAACAGGCTGCTGTGAGCGGCCACGCTGTTGCGGGGGGATGTCAGAAACATCTATTCAGATTAGTCAATATTTCCTGCTAGAGTTCAGGGAAGAGTTGCCGAGAATTCGACATCTCCTTGGTATCACTTACGCGGTATCCCGCTTTGACGGCGCCCAGCACCAAGGCCGGGTACCGGAGATCATTCGGTCCCACATAGGCCAGAATCTCGCCGTCCCCGCGGCCAAGCTTTTCCACGAGCCACCAGGCGATGCCATTGACAGCATTGGCAAATGCCTTGAACGTAATGGGTCGGTAGCCGTCCTCGTAGGTCATGAGCGACACGGGATACTCGGCGTAGATGGCCTCGGGCTTGATGGTGGCATAATGATCGACGATGTGCGGGACCAGTTGGGTCCGAGGATTGAACTCCGAGGTGTTGGTGGCGGCCATGGTAGGGAATGAGCGGGTGGTGAACCCGGAATACGGATAATCGCAATCGCTACTGGACGTGAAGCCACCATATATCAGGGGGTAAGACTCGCGGGGTCTGATATAAGCTTGGGTAGGCCACGTGATTACCTAGCCCTGGAACCTTGCTGGGCTGACAGAAACCTCCAGGCTCCAACATGCGGGTGGGTGGGACGCCCTCACAACTCACAAGATAGCCTAGGAGCGGGGTAATTGACATGAGTGGGAGGGCCAGGGCAGGGACCCTGCTAGCGGAAATGGCCTGTTATTACTAGGGTGAGGCAGAATCTAGACATCTCAAGCTATCTAGTTTCGATCTACCCCCTCAGGGCGTGCTGTCAAGTCGCGGAATGCGGCATCACACCAATAAGCAATGGACCAGCAGGTGGGCCTGGCCGTGAATTTGGGGGCCAAACAGTCCAGGCGGCTTGGACAGCACTCGTAAGCTAGCCAAGGCGCGCGATGGGTGGCCCGTCTGCACTAACAGCGCCAATCCTGGCTAACGTGGGCTAACCGTTGCTAACGCCCGGCGGCTGGGGGCTAGCGGTTTCGGGGTGAACTAGTGTCCCTGATACAAGCTCGATACACGGAAAATACACCTAAAGCGTCGGGGATCGGCAAGAGTGGTCCCGAGACGTGGCCTGACGTGAACCCGGTAGATACCCCTTGGGCCGACTGCACTCCTTCCGCTGACTGATGAAAGGATCAATACACGCATCGATGATGGGTCACTCCGGGTTACACGCTACAGATTATGATCTCTCCTACACAGGATGAAATAACGATGCGAATCGCAAGTGGCTTCGAACATAGGAAATCTAGAAACAGGACCGGCTATCAATACACAGAAAATTGGTGGTCCACGAGAATCTTCCCCGGAGCAACCTCAGGATGTGCATGGCTCCCCGCCGTCACCAGTCGCATGGCATCCTCCTCGTTGGTCGGGCCGTCTTCGGTCGAGCCAAAGCGTCCTAATTCACGCGGGGGCAGGCGGCACAGGCCAGGCAGGCATCCAGATCGCTCAGTACCTCGGGGCTAAGGTCTATACCACCGTAAGCACCAGGGAAAAGAAACAGTTCCTCATCGATGAGTACAAAGTCCCCGCCGATCGCATCTTCTACAGCCGCGATACCAGCTTTGCCCGGGATGTCATGAAAACTACCCACGGCCGGGGCATCGATGTGGTCATCAATATTCTGGGTGGAGAGATCCAGCAAGCTTCCTGGGACTGTGTGGCCCCTTATGGTCTGGTGATACAGCTCGGCAGTCCATCCAACGCCAGTCTTTCTTTCGCCCAGTCGGGCAAACAAACATCTTTCACGCACTTTGACAGTGCGCGGTGGATGCGTGATCGACCAGAAGCTGCCAAGGAGGCTGTTGAGACGGCGTTGAGTCTCCTGGCTGATAACAAGCTTCGCGTTCAGTCCCCTTGCCAGGTCGAAGATGCAAGCTCCGTTGAAGAGAAATTCCGCTCGCTGCAGGATGGGGTTGCCATGGGCAAGACAGTCATCGACCTGACGGCCATGGTTGAGGTACCCACGGTGTTAGACACCAAGGTCCAGTTTCAGCTCGATTCCAACGCGACCTACATCATTGCTGGCGGGCTTGGGGGCCTGGGTCGGTCGATAGCTCGATGGATGGTTGACCGAGGAGCACGCCATCTGGTTCTGCTGGGACGATCGGGAGCCAAAACCAAGGCTGCACTGGAACTCATAGATGAACTGGCTCGACAGGGGGCATGTGTCCATGCTCCCCCGTGCGATGTCATGGATGCGGCATCCGTGAAGCAGGTCATGGAAGATGTATCCCAGACGATGCCTCCGATCAAAGGTTGCGTGCAGGGATCGATGGTCCTGCGGGATCAAATGTTCAGCGAGATGAGCCATGAGGATTGGCGGGTGTCCGTTGAATGCAAGGCCCTCGGGTCGTGGAATCTGGAAATGAACCTCCCCAGGGATTTGGACTTCTTTGTCATGCTGTCCTCCGCCAGTAACATCATCGGACTGACGGGGCAGTCCAACTACGCGGCAGGAAATTCTTACATGGATAGCCTCGCACGCTATCGCGTGGCTCACGGTCAGAAAGCCATATCGCTGGATCTCGGCCCCATGGTCGACGACGGTATCCTCGTCGAGACTGCCGGGTTCCTCGACAAGGTGCTGGGATATGGATCCCTGGCCCCCGTCACCCGCGCACAATTCTATGGGATTTTCGACCATTACTGCAACCCCAATCAGCCGCTCCTGACCCCCGACACGGCACAGCTGGTCTTTGGTATTTCCGGATCGACGGGTGACGGGCCTCGCGGAAACACGCTGGCCGAGCACCCCCTGTTTTCTCGACTACAGCTCGACAACATCACTGGGGCCGCGGGTGTGCCGGGCCATGATCAGATCGATTTCAAAAGGCTCTTTCAGGAGGCGTCCTCCCTCCAAGAGGGACGTGACATTGTGCGTCGCGCCGTCATCGACAAGATGGTCCACTCGTATCGTCTGATTCCGGAAGATGCGGTGGTGGATGTTTACGCGCCGCTGCATACCTTCCGAGTCGATTCCCTGTTGGCGGTCGAACTCTGCAATTGGATCGGGAAGGAGTTCGCGGCGGATGTGGCGGTTCTGGAGGTTATGGGGGGTGCCACCTTGGCCATGTTGGATCTGCTGGTGGCGACGAAGAGTCAGCTCAGTCACCCACAGTGGGCTTGAAGACATACTGAATTACGCCTGGGCAAGTATCATCGGAGATCCAACTCAGTGCAAGGTATAAGCCAAGACTAGAAGACGGCGAGGGGCAGACCGTAATGAGTATAGGAATGAAATGAATAATGATCAACTCCTGAAAGCATACGCTATGCAACAGTAATGAATATTGAAGTACCTGTGCTATTCGGTGTCTGTAGTGAAGTTCTACCTGACTTCCCCTCGGTGCTCTTGGGCTTAGTTGCATAGCAATACTGCTTTTGCTCGCGCTCGTGGCTTTGGTAGTCGTCTCATGATCCACGTTGGTGCACTTTGCCACCGCGTTGGCCACTCCCTTGATGTGATACGTGGATCCGATACACTGGTACCTCTCATTCATCTACCTGCCGTCTGTGATTCCATTTATCAGACAGGTGCTGTGAGCAGATGACCGAGATCACTTACTACCAGAATAAACTCCGCCAGACACCAACAGATATTTGTACAGCGTTGTGCTGGAGGTGAAGAGTTGCTGTTGCCATGTGCTACTCTTCCTCGTTTCCTTTCACGTCCTCAATCTTTTGGCTTGTTTTATTGTATTACCTCTATCCCTGTACAGGTCTTGCCGTTGCGGTTTACGTCCTTGAAACGCATGCTGCGGCCTGAGAGGCCGTCATTGATTATCGGAGAGGCCGCCGGAGTCTCAGATTAGCCTATGAGGACTTCAATCTGTTGTTGTCTGGTCTCTAGGCCCAAATAAAGCAGGGGTTCTGACTCTGTGGCGCACGGTTTCTTTGTTGGGCCGGTCGGGATGGAAGCCTTGTCCGCGAACGAGGACGCGAACATAACGCCCCTTAGCCAACACCTAGAAGGTTTTAGCGTGAGACCCAAACGCTCGAAGGTAGTAATGTCGAACTGAAGAGCTCATGTTGGAGGCCTCGGTGAGACGTGCGGGAGGAAGAGCTCTCGGATGAGGCCGAGCTGGACCCTGTCGGCTGAGTTGATCTGGCCCCCGTCGATCGGTCGATCCGGACCACAGCCGAAGCACGCTACCTGGCAGTACTAGTACCAGCTTGTGACCCCCCACAAGCTTATATCAGACGCGCCTCCATTCCTTTTCAAACACCTGTCCTCTCCTTCCCATCCCAGCATGGCCATCCACCCGGACTTTTTGGACCGCCCCGAAACCCGCATCATCCGGGAGCTGATCGACAACCCCAATGCCGTGCCAGCCGCGGTCGTACAGCAAATCATCCAGCTCAGCCAAATCCATGTGAATGCCGGCGATGAGGAAGAGATTAGCAGTCATGTCTACTACACTTCCACCGTGGTGGTAGAACTGACGGACCTGGTTCCTCCCTCCCAGCAAACCAAGCTCGTGGAGTTTCTCGTCCAGCTACAACGAATTCCCATCCTGGATCCCAGGACTGGCGAAGAGGCCACGGTGATCGAGGGTCTCAAACAATGGAGTGATCTCCCGTTATTTGGCGTGCATGTTTCCGATGAAATGAATCTGGGTAAGCTTACCACATCGGCAATCCGTCTATCTCCGTCCCTCTCTTGCTGCTAACTCTGTGGTCTAGATTACTGGGGGCCCCAGTCTCCTGCAAAGCTCTGAGAATGGGAGAATCGGGTGGGGTTTGTGGCCCAGGTCACGACGGCGTCCGAGCCAATGTATGACTCAAGATTCATCCATGTGATGGATTTTTCGATCTATGGTCTGTATACCTTTCGGGAGGCCTTCGAAGAAGATAAGCAGGTTGAGGAACTGGTGCGGACCGCCTGCATCTGGTACATCTATGCGGGCCAGCAGATGTTGGACAACTGCCGGCATCAACGACGCTTCTATGTCAAGGATCCGCCGGACCGTGCCTTTGATCTCGATCGGTGGCAACTATGAAAGGAAGGGCTGCGGGCGGCGAGTCTGGTGCATACCGGGGAGAGCACGCAGGAAATGATTCAGCAGGCATTGACGGAGATTCACCGGGTCGAGGTTGATGGAGATGATGCCATCAGACCATAGGGAGAACCCGAGTAGTAAAGGTTATCCGATGACAGATTGCTCGAGGCGGTTGTTCGGCGAGATATAACTATATGGTCGTCTGTAGGGAAGCGATATGTGCAAGATCTTCTGGTAGCAGAAGAATACTCCCGATTCTTCGGCCTAAGAGCCCGACCAGCAAGCCATTCCACACGATCCACCAGGTTCTTGCTCATCGATACGGTATGGTCGGACATAGTAGACTTATCGATAAGCCGAATAAAGCACTGGATAGGGTCGGACGTAGAAAGCATCAGCCAGAGTAACACAGATTTAGTAGCAATGCGGTCAGGGTCACTTATATATATCCACTCTAGTGCTGGTCCCTGAAGTTGCAGTGGCGGTGAGTTGCAGCCAGATACTGAGGGAAAGCTGCTAGGCTATTCTCAAAGATTACCGCATTGGGACTAATGAGAGGATGTAGCAGTGAAAAGACGAGTTAATAAGAATCGGAGGTGATGGTGGAGTGTGGATGCTATCCAGTGATCGGAAATAAGAATGCCGACCCCGTGGGTGCTACGGTGCCTTATTGCCTTATTGCCTTATTGCCCGTCTGCCTGATAGCCTGATAGCCTGATAGCCTGGAGAGGATCAGCGATCGGGCCGAGACGTTCCGCGGGTAGCGTCAAGCTGCCGCAAGATGCACCTCCCTTCTGGCCGAGCTGCACCCCCTCTTCGAACGCGACCAAGTCTCCCCCCCACCATCCGCAGTCCAGTAATGGAGGACGCTCTCGATTCCCTGCTGGATCTTCCCCTCGATCCCTCCGAACTCCGCGACGGCGCGATTTCCGACCAGGAGTCCGACTCCGAAGGCTCCAACGAACCCATCCCCCCTCCGCCGCCTCTGCAACGCTTCCCCTCCCTCGACGCCGCCTGGCAATCGCTCCAAGGCTTCGCACAAAATAATGGTTTCGCCGTCGTGAAGCGTCGGTCGCGTCCCGATCGCCAGACTGGCGAGGTCCAGGCCGTGGATGTGTCTTGCGATCGGGGCATGGCCACCGCCAGCCATTCCACCGGCGCCCGCAAGACGCGTTCCCGCCGCATCGGCTGTCCCTTCAAGGCCGGCATTCGCTTCTACAAGACGTTTGGCGAATGGCGGCTGATCGTCCATGATCCCTCCCATAACCATGGCGGCGCCTCCGCCTCGTCCCTCCCCTCCTTTCGCCGTGCCGCATTGAAGCGCCATCACAACCAGATCGCCGCCATGCTGCATCAGAGCCTCCCGCCCCGACAGATCATCTCCATCCTCGAATTCCAAGATCCCAACACTCCTATCCGGGCCCGCGACATCTACAATCTCCGCCATCGGCTGGACTTGGGGCTGCTGGGTGGTCGCACCCCGATCGAGGGTCTGGTCGCGGCCCTGTCCGAGAATGAGTGGTGCCGGCGATATTCCGCGGAGCAGGGTGCCCACGGGCCCGCCATCTTCTGCTCCCACGTGTCGGCCGCGCAGATGCTCGCGAGGAATCCATACTTTCTCGCCCTGGATTGCTCGTTCAAGTTGGCCCGCTATAACATGTCGTTGCTCAGTATCACCGGGATCAGCGCTCGCAACCAACCCTTCTTCATCGGCTTGGGGTTCATCTCGGACAAGCGGGAGGCTTCATACCGTTTCATTTTAGAAGGGTTGGCGGAGATTTACACGCGATTGGGGCTGCCGCCCCCGCTGACGGTCCTCACGGAGAAAGACGAGAGTTTGATCAACGCCAGTCAGACCGTCTGGCCGGAGGTCAAGGTAGTGCACTGCATCACGCGGATCAACAAGGAGATCCTGAAGTATGCCAAAGTTGCCATCCATCAACACCTCCGTGCGAACCCGCCCCTGACGAATGATGGGACACCCGTCACCAATAAGGAGTACACGGACGAGGTCGACCGGCGGTGGAAGGAAATGTTGAAGTCCTGGACGGACGTGGTCTGGGCTCCCACCACGCAGGAATTCTCGGACCAATGGGCGAATTTCAAGGGTCAGTATCCAGGACCGGCCTATGAACCCCTGGTGACCTATCTGGAGACCGAATGGCTGGGGCCGGTCGTCCGCACCCGCTTTCTGCGCTGTTACACGGATACCTACACCCATTTTGGCCAGGTGGCCACCCCGCGGACGGACGCGCCCTACCGGATGATCAAGCGCGAGCTGGAGACCTCGACCAATGACATGTCCAAGGCCATCAGAACGATCGAGCGCATGCTGGTCAAGCAATATACCGAAGCGCAGCAGGAGCTCGAGGACGAGAAAAAGCGGCGGGCGACTCATCTGATGATCCCGCTGTTCCGGGACGTGTTGCAGCACGTATCGGGGCATGCGTTGAACAGGGCGTTCAAGATCCTGCGAGAATATCTGCCGGAATCGCCCTACAAGCCCCGCATCCAGCCCTGCACCGGGGTCACCACCACGACGTTCGGCGTCCCGTGTGTCCATACGATGCAGCGGTATTATGCCGTGGATACGCCGATTCCTCTCAACGAATTCCATAAGCAGTGGTACCTCTCCCAAGAGCCGGTGCCGCCGCCCGACCGGAGCCTGCTGGTCCGGGAGGTCGGCGGGGAGGCCGACGGGCAGCGGATCCCGACGATATGATCATCCTGGAATAGCTAGTCCGATGTAGAAGATTACGTTGACCGGATAGTTACTCTTTTGTAGATTCACCGGCCGTAAGGCGTACCTCAATGGTAAGGGTTTGGGCTGCCTATTGACGAACGCAGATGACCTGGTGGGGCAAGCAGCCTATATGATCGGACTGCAACTATGGTTCACCGTGAAGCTCGACCGGAACTCGTCCGGAGACCGACCGCCCTGTTTCACGTCCCGCCGCCCAGCATGCGGGCGTATGCGGCCTTGACTCGTGTCTGTCTCATGGGTGGGCCATTGGGTTTTCACGGTGCAGACTGCAGAGACTGTTGCCTACTTGCCGGCCATGTGGCCATCAAATCCTTTGCGTGGTGGCAGAGTATAGCAGCTGTCATATAGCCCTATCGGCAGACCCTTTTGGCTGCTCCGTCGGGCGGTGAAGATCGAGACCCTCGCGGCGATTAAGATGAAACCCCAGTTCCATTAGCCAGGGGTCCACGCCCCATCAGGGTCTCACTTTCATCTGCGCTGCCAGTGGAGGCCTCTCCAGGGTTGGCTCTATATATCCCCCTCACCCACCATGTTTAAAACAGCAGCCGACACATTCTTTACTGACAGCTGACCAACTACCCCATCATGCGTGGGTCTTTCGCTCTTTCTTTGCTCTCCGCGGCGCTGGGCGCCTCTGCTGCTCTTACTGAGGCCAATCTCAAAACCCATGTTGACGTGCTGGCACTCAACAGCTCTTTCAACCCCGTCAAGGCTGCCTACTGGACCGGCTATCCTCACCACCGTCGTACTCCATTTGCTGTCTCCCCTGATGGATCGACTGCATACCTCGCCTACCTGGACGCCAGCGGGACTGACGTGCACGTCGAGCAGCTCGACCCTACCACCTTTGAGGCCACGGGCACCACCGTCACTGTCAGCGGTGGCCAGGAAGGTACGTACAGTGTCAATGTGTCATGATGTCTAGCCCCCCATTAACAATGTCAGCTGGTGGTCTCATCGCCCACAATGATGGCTTCGCTCTGTTGACCAACGAGGCCATGCCCTCCGGCACCACCAACGCTCCTCCCAGCGACACCCCCGTCCCCGTCCTCCACCGCTACACCAACGGCGAGCAGACCTGGAAGACCTGGCTGGGTGGCCCGGATGTCCACGCCTCGGACGGTCTCTCCGCCGCCCCTGACATGAACGGTGACCTGGTCTACTCCGAGAGCGCTGGTCTGTACGGTGCCTACTTTGTCGTCACCGATTACTCGGGGTATGCGTCCGGCCACTACGGCGATAGCATTGAATATGTGGCCGACAACGGTACCCTGGTCACCATCTCGGGTGCCTCCAGCTCCTGGGGCTGCAGCCACAACACCGGTATCGCCTTTGAGGCTGCCGACGAGCCGCCTTACGCCAGTATCTGTGCCGAGGACCAGGGTGCCATCTGGCTGAACACCCAGACCCAAGGCATGACCAACGACGGGGTCAAGATCTCCAATGAGAACACCACCAACGGGGCTTCCGGCGAGCCCATGGGTGGCATGTCTGGCAGTTACAGTGGTCTGGCCCGCTTCGCCGATAGCTCTCGTTACATCTTCGCCTGGGTGTCCCGCGGCGCTGTTGATGTGACCGAGAACACCTGGATGGGCGACGGCTACACTCACGTCAGCAACCGCACCAACCCCCGCAACGTCGCCCTCGCTCTGTTCAGCGACAAGTACACCAAGGTCGGCGCTCAGGCTACGTCGACTGTGGGCGCCGAGGTTGGCGACAGCCAGGTCAACTGGGTGACCTCGGGCTCCAACGACTGCTCCAACGCCCACGTCGCCACCTTTGGCAACAGCTCGGCCTTGATTACCTGGGAGGAGATCTCCGATCCCATCTGCGACTACCTGGCCATGGGCTGCCGCGGTGAATTTGCGGGCACTTACTTCCAGCAGGTCGATGCTGAGGGCAACAAGGTCGGCGATGCCTTCAAGAGCACCGACATCTACGTGTCCGGTGACATGGTCACCATGTCTGATGGCCGCATCTGCTGGCCCTACGTCAGCATGGAATGGGATCTGTCCCAGGCGGTCTACGGCGACGACAGCTCCGAGTACACCAAGAAGATGAGTTTTGCTTGCATGAGCCCGAACGGTAGCTCTGCTGCCGCCCAGGCTAGCAGTTCTGCCTCTGTGGTGGCCACTTCTTCCGTTGCTGCCGTGACTCACGTTGCGGCCAGCGCGTCTGCTTCTACCCAGTCGGTCCCGACTCAGTCCGTTGCAGCTGTCTCTTCCGTTGCAGCTGTCTCTTCCGTTGCAGCTGTCTCTTCCGTTGCAGCTGTCTCTTCCGTTGCAGCTGTCCCTTCCGGTGCGGCTGTCTCTACTGTTGAGCCTGCTGTCTCTTCTGTCGCGGCTGTTTCCGTCCCCGCTGCGACCAGCGTGGTCGGTGTCGCTGCCGAGGCCACCTCGGCGCTGTTCACTCCCCAGGCTCCCGGTTCTACTACCGGAGTGGTGCGTCCCACGACGCTCCAGACTCAGGTCCAGGCCCAGACGCCTGGCGCCAGGCCGACCTGGGGTGGCAAGCACGCTGCGCACCCGGGGGGTGACGAGTTGCCCGAGGGATACTGCTATTTCTGATTCCGTAGTGAGGCAGTGGGATTGGTTGTGTAGTATTGTCGATAGTCCTATGTATAGTGAGGGGGTTTAAATCATAGCATAAAAGCAACGACTCCTTTAGATCATTCTTCTATGCTAGGATGACTGTCCAAATGAGGGTTTCCTTGTCAATCACTTAGAATACCATCGACTGGTGACTGACGAGCACTGATAAACAATTCTCGAGACTATAGCACCAAACATAGTATCATATCTATTCCACTTGCATGCATACCTCCGCAATTACATATGATTCTGCACCATCAACCCCGGGCATATCTACAACCTCCCCTTCTCCCCCCCCAACCGCTCCCACACCTGCTCCCGCACCTCCCGCACAATCGTCCCCGCATCCTTCACCTCATGAATCAACCCCACGGCCGCCCCCGCATACGTCGCCAACCGCCCCTCCGCCCCCCACCCCTCATCCCCCGCCTTCAACGCCTCATCATGCAACCGCTTCAACTCCTCAAACGCCCTTCCCGCCTGAAACTCCCTCCACGACCGATTGACAATCGTCCGGGGACTATACTCCTGTGGCCACCCAAACGTCCCCCGCAGATGATTATACAACAACGTCCTGGTCGTCATCACCGCCCCATCCCTCACCCTCACCACCTCCCCCTGATACCCCTTACTAATCCGCGCCTCCTCCGCCGCCAAAAACCTCGTCCCCATCACCACCCCCTCCGCACCCAGACACAACGCCGCCGCTGCCCCCCGCCCATCCGCAATTCCCCCGGCCCCAAATACCATAATTCCGCTGCCTGCCAATACGTCCGCGATCTCCGGTAACAACACCATCAATCCCATCCCGTCATTGGCACGACCATGACCCCCCGCCTCGGCACCCTGCACGACCACCGCATCGGGCTTTTCTCTTCCACTGAGGAGGGTGGTCGCTTCGCTGACCGTCCCGATCTGCACCCAGATCTGCGTCCCGGGGACGGCGGCCCGGATGCGTGCGGACCAGGTATCGAGATCGGATTGGCCGTTAGCGGGCGCGAAGAGCCAGACTGCGCAGGGTCGGTATTGTTTAATGGTGGTGATGGCGGTGTTGAGGTCGTCGCTCCAGAGCTGGAAGCCGACGCCGATGGGGAGGTGAGATGTAGGAGATCCTGGGAGTGGTGGATGGGGGGATTGGAGTAAGGAGGAGACTTCAGCCAGATCGGTGGCTATGTTTTGGGTCGTGGTGTTCGGACCCAGGAAGCCGAGGCCCCCTGCTCGGGAGACGGCTACCGCTAGGGCTGGGCCGGACATGATTCGCATGGGGGCGCTGATGATGAGGGGGGCGGTGAGCCAGGGGTAGGTGCGGGTGAGGGTGCTGGTGAGGTGAATGGCTCGTGACATGGTGGTTGATTTGGTGGGAATTGGATGTGTTGAGGGTGAAGAGATGGATGTGAGAAGAGGGAGAGGAATGGGGGGATTTGCTCGGGGGAAGACCGCGGGGTCGGTTACGTCAATTGCGGGTATTGCGGGTATCGCGGGGATGGCTTGGCATGTCCATCTTAGTTGAGTGCTCCACTTGGGGGCCATTTACGTGGAATGTTTTCTAGAAACCCTAAATGGTTTGCGGATGAAGCAGTCACTGGGTGGAAGACTTGATTATGTATGTTCAATGATCAATCTAAGGACAAGCCACCTAAGTGAATCGAAAAGGATCAACACGGCACAGATCTATTCATCTGACGTTCTTTCTACCCCATGGCAATAAATCATACTGAAACATGTTAACCTCGGAAGGATAATAAGTGTGTATGATGAATTTCATCCAGAGGGATGTTTGTGTAGAGGTGCAGAGATAGACTAGGAAGATAGTGTGACAGACCGAGCCATACCGACCCGCGTCACGGGCTTCGCGCGAAACCCTAATTCCTATTCATGGGTGGAGTGTGGACCACGAACATGATCACTCTACGTAAAGAGAATAACCTATCTGGCTGGACAAGTGTAACCAGGAAATCGACATTCAGTAAGATAAAGTGCTGCCAAGGAGACTGAACTACTCACGATCAATACCAATGGATTACACTATAAGCATCTGTACTCTACCCAAAGCCAACACACCTCCAATAATACACGACCAATCTTTCTACCACAATAAACCAATCTCCATCACCACACACCATACCCTAGCACTCCCCCCAACCCTAATCATAACGACTTGACAGCTTCCCCCCCCACCCACCCCGCCAACCCCACCACACTCGTCCCCGCATCCATCAACGTCAAAAACGGCACATCCACCCCAGTGACACTATACAGATACTGCCTCAACTCCGCCGCCAACATACTATCCATCCCAAAAGCCGATAACGACGAGTTCACGTTCAATTTCGCCAGGGGCAACAGTACCAAATTGGCTAGTTTCTGCGCAATTAGATCCTGTGCCGCGGAGGTGAGTTGCTCTTCGTCTTTGCTGCTTAGCGCGGTGGTCCACGCTGTGCTGGTATTGCTGCTGCTGCTACTGCGGCTGGAGGTACCGGCTTGTCGACGGAGGGTACTTGCCAAGATAGCGAAGCGGGCATCATCGAGAAAATGCCAGTAGCCTGAAAACCCCTGTTGATGTTGGCGGAGGAGCCCGGTGACTTCGAGACCGGTGAGGAGCAAGGAGTGCGTCATCGCATCTCTGGCGGGAATCGATGTCGGAGGCTGAGACAGCCCGTAGTCGAAGATCCGGAGGAGTTCGTCTTCCGTGATGGGCCGGAGACCCCGACGGAGAAGCAGATCCTCGATATGTGGGTTCTCATGGAGGTATCCCACCTCGGCAATCATCCCCAGCCCTAAGGAGATCGCCGGGCGGCCGAGACTGCGTCGGTAGCGCGCAAACACGTCGAGGAAGTTATTGGCGGCGCAGTAGTTGCTTTCGGTGGCGGTGCCCATTTTGCCGTTGATGGAGCTGGTGACGACGAAGAAGTCGAGGGCGTGCTCGCGGTTGTGCTGCGACAGGGCCTGGTGCAGGTTCCAGGTGCCGTGGACTTTGGCGTGGGTGCCTTCGACCCAGGCGTCGTGGGGCATGCCGGCGAAGAGGGCCTCGTGGAGACCCATGGCGGCTTGGACGACGCCGCCGAGGGGAGTCGAGGATGCGGTGACGGCGCGTTCGACGTCGGCGGGGTTGGTGACGTCGCCGGGGACGACAATGCAGTGGGCGCCGGCGTGTTCGAGGTCCTCGATGAGACGCTGGGCTGCGGGGCGTTGCAGGCCGGTGCGGCCGAGGAAGATGAACTGGCGCGCCCCTCGCTGGACCATCCATTTGGAGAGACTGCGGCCGAGACCCCCGAGACAGCCGACCATCAGGTAGCTCTTGTCGGGGTGGAGTCGGGTGGCGAAACGGGGAGGGACCATCGTGATCTGTTGATTAGGGTCCTCGAACGAGATGACCACCTTGCCCATGCGTGCGGTGTTGTTGAAGTAGTTGAAGGCAGCTTGTAGTTCCGATGCGGGGAACACCTTGAGAGGCTGCACGGGCTGAATGGCACCGCTGCGGATGAGGGCTACCACCCGCGTCAGAAGCTCGGCGAGGACTGGGGCCAGAGATGGCGATGTGACGAGCAGCGCCAGGTCGAACGCAGTGAATGTGGCGCCCCGGCCAAAGGGTTCCATGGGCAATCGGCCATGATCCCGAATGTCTCGCTTGCCCAGCTCCACAAAGCGTCCAAAATGACCGAGACACTCCCAACTCTCGAGCAGCAGCTCGCCAGCCAGCGAGTTAAGCACCACGTCCACGCCCCGACCATTCGTCAGCTCCCTAATCCGAGATGCAAAGCCCGTCTCGTGGGAATTGAGAATATGATCTGGCTGCAGTCCAAAGTGGTTGACGAGATATTGCTTCTTCTCCTCGGTGCCGACGGTGGCAAAGATCTCAGCTCCCTTCAGCTTGGCAACCTGGATCGCAGCAATGCCCAGCCCTCCGGCGGCCGAATGGATGAGCACGGACTCTCCTGCCTGGAGATGGGCACGATGCTCCAGCGCATACAGAGCGGTGGTATAAACCACTAGAATCGAGGCCATGCTGCGCAAATCCTCGCCCGGACGCAGCTTCACGCAGGCCCGCGCTGGAACGGTCTCATACGTGCTGAAATGACCCGGATAGAGCACTGCGACTTGATCTCCCACGGCGAGATGCTGCACGGCCGATCCCACCGAGACAATCTGTCCGGTCCACTCGCCGCTGCAGGTTGCCTCGGGGGTTTCCACTCGACCGGCTAGGGCATACACATCCTTGGCATTCAGACCGATGCACGACACCTTGACGACCACCTCGTCTGGTCGCACGGTCTGTTGGGGGGATGGCACAAATCGCACGCTGCTGAGCTGGCCGGGCTTCTCGACAGACAGTCGCACCTGTCCGGCATTGACCAGTGGCACTAAACGCGCAGTCCCCTGCTCCTGATCGCGAAAGTAGGTGTTCATACGCTCATCCGGCACGACGCGACTGATCAAGAGGCCAGCGCTACTCTGCAGGAATTCATGGTCCACGGTAGGATGATTGGCCTGTCGAACGACCTTGGCAACATGGCTGGAGATGGTCTCGGGGTTGGCATTGGGGTCCAGCTCGATGGAGAAGATCTTGGTCGATGGCTGCTCCACCATGATGGCTCGCGCGAGACCGGGGAAGAGGGATCGCGTGGGGTCAGAATCAGCAGTGGCACCGGACCCCGTTGCCCAGACCACCTGTGTTGCCTGCGTTAGGATGTGCTGGATGCCGGCGTAGTCTTCTGGCGATGGGTTGGCGAGGACGGCGTGTTTCAACTCCACGGTTGATACCACCAGCGTGTGATCATCAATTGGGGCGCTTGGAACTTGGGCTAATGTGTGCTGCTCGGTTGGCACCAACAATGTTGCGCTGAGATCATTTCGCAATTGCTCCTCCGCTGCATCCTGGCTGCGCACCACGTGGATGATCCGATCGATGCCGGCTCGGACCCCATTAGACACATAGACTGGTCGCAGGAGTTGCACTCCGGGGACCACACAGTCAGGAGTACGGATGCTGGTAAAGTGATCGCTTGGGATACTGTCGTTGCTGTTGAAGCCCACCAGGCGGGTATGACCATCCGTATATGCGACCAATTGGTCGAGCAACCACGCTTCCGGCGTGGCGAGGACAATCAGACCAAACTTGAGACCCGACGATGCAGCCACATAAGAAAGTGATCGGATCCCGAATTTCAGCCCCGAGACATGTACTTCCGCTACCTCCAGCTGTCCAGCCGAATCAAACCGGCCCAGATGCAGAGACCGGAAGCGCTGGTGGGTTGTCCGCGCCTCGAGCACCTCCAGCATCGCGAGGGCAGTCAAAGACACATCCGGTGAGATCACAAGAATATCGGCATCAGGATCCTTATGCACGGCCAGATCGATTGCGGACAGCAGGTTGGCATGCGACCCCAGACGGCCGAGCTCGGTGGTGGCGCGAACATGCTGAATCGCTGCCGCCAGCATCGTTCCATCGGAGATGAGGTCAAAGTCCGGCTTCCACACGACCCGAAACAGGGGATCGCGGACCTCGTCCGTCATCTGCTCGCTTCCGACGTAATTGGGGATATCGACCTCTTCGAAGTGCGCCACCGGCTGCTGCTGAGCATCCCATAAGGCCGCGTTCATTCGGTGGGTTGCGAAGCCAGTCACTGCAGATGTGCAGCGGATGATGCCCTGCTGCTGGGGCTGGCTGGGCTGGCATAGACGGATGTACCCGAGCCGGGTTGGCACTTTGGCCACCATCGACTGGAGATGCCCCCCTGTGGAGGCGACCAGGCCGGCTTGAAGAAGATTGTCCAGCAGGGCAGGGTGCAGAAGATACCGGGGTGCAGACTGAACCCCTTCAAATTTGGGGTTGAGCGTGTCGATCCGGGCTTCGCAGTACAATGTCCCCTTGGGATTCGGAGTCAGAACCTCCTGCATGTGCTGGAAAGTGGGCCCATATCCCAGACCTGCCTTAGCGATGCCCTCATACCACAGTCGCTTGGAGTGCGCTTCGACGCGGCAGTTGGCGGAGGGCAAACGGGCATCATCAATGCCCCCGCTGGGCTCCAATCGGACCGTGCCTCGAGCTCGGATGGTCGGGGTATCGTCGATGATGGACGCGATTTGAAAGTCCCACCAATCACGCGAGGAAGAGACCGTGGAGAGAGCATGAGGCCGAAGCTCCGTGTACAGCTCGATTGGAGTCAGCTCGGCCAGGGGCAGGGCACTCGGCAACTCGACATGGCGCAGGGCCACGGTTTGTTCTGCCAAGCTGACATTTGGGGATATCGCAACCTGCAGAAGAGCCTCCACAGCCATCGCTAAATAGCCTGCCGCTGGAAACACGGGGGTGTTGCTTAACTGATGATCACGCAGCCAGGGCACATTGTCCAGTCGGAGGAGGTTTCTCCATCCAAAGGTGAGGTGATTGCCCCCGACGACTGGGCTTCCCAACAGTTCGTGACGCTTGTGTTTGCGGTGGCGGCCTTCGCGGCTGATGCGCGACTCATTCCATAGCAGCTCCTCGTAGTGCCAGGGATAGGACGGGAGATCGCAAAGCACCTTAGGTGCACCATGGGCGCTGGGATAGAAAGTGCTTTGGACTTTGGCAAAGTTTACGGCATATCCCTGCACGAACAGGTCGCCCACGAAGCCGAGCACCGAGACCAAGGAGTCCTGATTGCGCTGGAGGGTGGCTAGATAGGGTGTGGACTTGCCCAACGTCTGCGCGATTGGCATCTTCAACACGGCATGTGGCCCCAGCTCCACAAACGCACAGTCTCCCTTCCATAAGCTCGTCACACCATGCAGGCCATGAGCGAATAGGACTGGAGACTCGAGATTTTGACGCCAGTAGGTGATAGTACGGACGTCTCGCTCGTGGACCTCGCGGTCGAGGACGGTGGAAAACATCCGCGCACTGGTGTTCGCTTGCGCATCAACGAAGGTGTCCGCTTCCTGCAGCAACTTCTCGTATTCGGCGCCCACGACTCCCATTTGATACGAGTGATACGCCTTTCCATCGGTCTTCAGCTTCCGCACAAAGACGCCCGCTGATTGTAGGGCCGCCACGAGCCCATCGATGCCAGCCAGGTCACCACTCACGGTCACGCTCTGGGGTGAGTTGAGGCAGGCCACCTGCACTGTAGACCCCTCTGGAACGGCCCGGTGAATCCAGTCGCGCGCTGCATCCGGGCCAAGACCGACCGCGGCCATGGCTCCTTCCGGGGCGTAGTGGGAAACAGCATAGCCGCGGTAATACGCCACGAGGATGGCTTCCCGGAGGGTAAGAAGCCCAGCGGCATACGCAGCACCTATCTCGCCAGAAGAGTGGCCGACCACACCTTGCGGCTCGATCGAGAGGGACCGCAGGAGCTTAACCAGGCCAACCTGGACCGCGGTCGTGATGGGCTGAGCAAAGGCTGCTTGATTGATGGGGCACGCCTCGGAGTCATCTTGCAGAATGCCCATGATGCTCCACGAAGGGGCATAGGGAGCCAGGCGCAGGACGTCGTCGAGCTGGTGAATTGTATTGGCAAATGTTGGGATCTGGAGGAGCTCACGGCCCATCCCTTTCCATTGCGCTCCTTGGCCGGTAAAGGCGAAGACCACGTTCTTGTTCAACCAGCTGGCATCCCCATTGACTGGAGCCTGCCTGAGGTTTTGCACGTCCAGATCTGTCGCTAGGGTGTCTGACCGCGCAAGGACATACCCTCTTTGGGCCAGATGCGAACGACGTTGGCCAAGGGTATAAGCAAGGTCCGGTAGGGCAGCAGCCGGGAGGTCTCTCTTCGACAGCTGCTGAACGCGCCTCTCCAATGAAGGTACCTTGTTGGCCGAGAATGGCAGCAAGTATCGAAGCGTGGGATCCGATGTCTCGTTGATGACCAAACTATCTGCATCCGAGGAAGCACCCTGGCCCGCCTCTTCCAAAATTCCATGGGCATTGGCGCCGCCGTAACCAAACGAGTTGATGCTGATGCGGCGAGCCAACCCCGGGGCTGGTTCCGGGAATGGAGTTAGATCAGTGACAATCTGCATGCCCCAGTCATCCAGACGCAACTTGGGATTTTGTCGCGTGATGCCAATGGTGGGTGGCAGCTGCGCCCGTTCCAGGGCCAGAGTAGCCTTGATGATGCTGGTGATGCCACTGGACGCTTCTCCATGCCCTAGGTTCGGCTTGCAGCCACCCACCAAGATATGTTGCTGCCGCTCCTCGCGACGAAACACCCGGGAGACAGCCTCAGCTTCCATCGGGTCTCCCACGCTGGTGCCGGTGCCGTGCATCTCCACGTAAGCTGTGTCGGCGGGTTTCAAACCCGTCCGACGGTACGCCTTCTGGCTAACGGCCTCTTGGCCATCAATGCTGGGCTGGGTGATGCCGGGGGTACGACCATTGCTATTGGTCGCGGTCCCACGGATGATCGAGCGGATGGGATCGCCATCACGAATGGCATCGCTCAATCTCTTGACATAGAGTGCGTTGACGCCATCAGCTCGTCCGTACCTGTTGGCAGGTTAGCTAACCATTTCACCTCCCTAGGTGTCTAAGGGCAGAACTTACCCGTCTGCCGCGGCGTCAAAGGTATGACAAATGGACGATGGGGAAAGCACTCCCGCCTGGGACATGGCGACTAAAACATCCGGGGATTGGATGAGGTTGACCCCGGCCACGACGGCCGAATCACACTCTCCATTCTGCAACGCCGAGCAGGCCAGATGCAAGGCGTACAGAGACGATGAACAGGCGGTGTCAACGACACAACTAGGGCCTTTGAGGTTGAAGACATGACTGATGCGGTTGGCTAGAATCGTCGACCCCATCCCCGCTTGAGTATACCGGGTCACGCTCTCGGGATCCTTGGTCTGCAGAGCGATGAAGTCGGCGGCGAAGTAGGCCACTGCAACTGTCAGCTCGTCCCCCAAAGAAAGAGACAGGCATACCATAGCATCCCACGTTGGCTCCGGAGACCTGCTCCAGAGGTACGCCCGCGTTTTCCAACGTTTCATAGACTACCTCGAGCAGTTTCCGCTGCTGGGGGTCCATATCGGTGGCTTCCCGATTGTTGATGCCAAAGAACTGGTTGTCGAACTGGCGGATATCCTCTTGCAGGAAGTATCCGCCATTCCCTCGGACGACGGCCGGCTCGTCCGGTGCGCCGTGGTAGCTATCAACATTGAATCGCGACGAGGGCACTGTCCCTGCTGCTGTGCGCCCTTGGGCTAGAAAGTCCCATAGCTGCGAGGGACCTGAAATATCGCCAGGAAGGCGACATCCTGGCATCAATCATCAATGGCAGCCTAGCGAGACAGGAAGGAAACTGACCCATTCCGATAATGGCAAGGGGAGTCTGCTTGGGCTGGGCTGGCCCGGCGGTCGTCAATGGGAGCTGCATACTGGTAGTCGAGAAGCGCCTGATGTGGAGTGAGTGGAGTAGGGAGCGTTTCAACAAACGAGGAATGAGATGCAGCTGAGAGATTGTAGTGCTGGGATGTGTTCTGTGATTCTACCTTTCGTCCCCCATCCGATTATCGGTCTATATATGGGATATCCTCCCTATCACATATCACCGCAGGGCAAACAGCTGAGCCTGCGGTCATTATCTTGGACTTTCACCAGCCAATCAACGCCACAATTAATGCAACAACCAACACTGGTGGTCGCGACGGCGGCCGGGATGTTCGTGTTCATCGCGCCGCTGATGTGATTCCGAAGACGTGACATCTGAACGCGCAAGATAGCCAGCCTGGTGAACGACTGGCAGCAGTGGGGGCCAAATAAGAGACAGCCTCGCGCTACCAACAGTAGAAATGAGGGGAAGGAGAATGAGGGGAGAGGGAGAGAAGGAGTCGACCAGGGATCGATAGACTGGACGGAAGGAGTCGGGGGGCCGACGGCCGGCAGTTCGGATCATCCTTCAAGGTTCCCCTCCAAGGCTGAGGTGAGAGCTGTGCCGGAGATAACAGAGCTGAACCTACAGCATCGTTGCGGCGCTTCACAAGCATGTGCCTGTTTAGCCCCCCCACAGGTGATGAATACGACGCATGCAACCAACCAAGGTAGGGCACGACAGGCACGACAGGCGCAGCAGGCACAGCCGCTGTCAGCAATGCATCGGGCCAGACTCCCATCCTGGTCTGCGCGAATAAAACCGGTGCCTCGACAGGGATCGGGACAACGAGAACAAAGAAACACGGAAGAACCATGCATTCCCTCGACCTGGCAGTCTCCTGGTGGGGGCTGAATGTCTCCTCATTTTATACGACATGAGTAGACGCTCATGCCTCCTGACTCCTCATTCCTCTTTCTCATCACAATATTATTACCTATCACACCTGTTCATCTCTCTCAGCCTTCACCTGAATCACTCATCATGTCTTGGTCCCAAGTCTCCGATCGTCGTTGGGAGCGTCCCACCAATGGCATCGAGGGCTACTTCACCGTGGCCGGCGCCTTCTCAGCCTCGTTGATGGAGGGCCGCCATCACTACACCATCTTCTCGCGCGTGTCGGTGGACCTGCCGTTCTCCTCGCGCGCCGAAGCCACCGAAGCCCTGCGCCTGGCCTGGCAGCAGCTGCGCTACGAGCAACCCATGATTGCCACCACCATCGAGGGCCTGACTAAGGTCTACGAGATACCGGATGAAGCGGCTCTGACCCGATGGTTGGAGACCACCTGCATCGTCTCCCCGGCCGCCGACGCCGAGGCTCTGACGCGCATCATGACGCCTGTCCAGCAGGCCACGCTCTACTACCTGCCGGAAGCCTCGGAACTGGTCTTCCGCTCCCACCATGCCCTGATTGACGGGGTAGGCACGTTGATGCTCTGGCACCGCTTCCTGTCCATCCTCGCCGATCCCCCTGCCGGTGGCCCTCCTGCTTTTGGCGACGAGCCGGCCCGCCTGGCCCCGTCCCTGGAGACCATCCTCCAGCACCCGGTGCCTCCCAAGCCCGAGCTGGCGGCTCAAGGCGCCAAATTGGTCCAGGAGTGCGTCCAGGCCATGCCCGGCGTTGGACCCGTCAATCGGGTGGGCACTGTGGCCGCAGGGCCCATTCAGAACCGTGAATGGGTGTTTCCTGAGCGGACCAGCGCCGCATTAGTGCAGGCATGCAAGGCCCAGGGGTTCAGTGTCTCCGCGGCGGTCCAAGCGGCATACATTCGCACGATTGTCGCTCACGCGGACCCCGCCGCCCGGGCTGCAAGCACCCACCCCAACCGGTACGTGACGGTCAACTCGGTCAATCTCCGCCCGAAACTGCCGGCCCCCTACAACACCAGCCAGTATGCAGCATCGCTGTACTACACCCCTTGGGGATATGTCATCGAGGACATCCCAGACTCGTTCATCGAGACCGCCCGCATCGTCGACCACCATTACAAAACGCTGTTCGATCCCGCCGTGAACCCCGACCACCTGGAGATCAGCGGCTCGTTGACCCAGGCGCTGCGGGATATCGTGCAGACGCCCGAGTTTCTCACGCAGCCGGTGTCCCGCGATGCCTTGTTCAGTAGCTTGGGAATTATGGAGCGCTACGTGCAGCGGTCGTACGGCACTGAGGGACGGAAGATTGTCGTCCAGGACGTAAAGATGGGCGTGGACGTCATTCTGGGGATTAGTATGTTGTTCTTGTATACCTTCCGCGATACGCTGCGGCTGTGCTACAGTTTCAACGAGGCGTACGAGGACCCGGAGATTATCCAGAGTCATTTGGAGGAGGTGCAGAAGGTGTTGGTGGAGGAGTTATTGGGTTGATGCCCCCGCATGGTAGTGAAACAACGATGGGTGAAGGGGGGGTTAGCTAGTCACCAATCAAGCCTTTCCCCTCACGTTCTAGACCCGCTCATAAGGACACAAAGCTATAATTAAGGCGCCCGATCACACCACTCGAACCGCCTTATCACACCACATGGTGACACTAACCCCAGACCCCTGCTGCCCCCCTCCGGGAAGTGACGGAACGCTGCCAACCAATCCTACTACAGAGAACACGAGCCACACGGGACGCCAACTGGCGTGTGTTAACACCGGAGCCACTCAATGCCGATCAAACCCTGCTTCTCTACCAGGCAACCAAATTGCTTAACATGCATGCCGCCAACCAATAACTCCATTCACCTAATCCAGCATTCCCACCACGGCACCCCTTTTCGTAAACCACAAAGAAAAAAAAAGAAAAAAGTAAAAGAAAACAACACGGCACATCCCCAGCATCTACTTCCTCACCACCTGAATATCCGTCTTGACACGAATATCCCCCAACGCAATATCCATCTCACTCAGACGATCCTGCATCCCGGGCCCCGACGCTATAGCCTCTAAATCCCCACCCCCAGTCACCAACTTATCAATACTATCGTGCTCACGATGCAGCCCACTACCGATGGGGCGATGGCCGCGACTTTTCCCCGGCACGGACGCATACCCACTACTACTATTCGCGGTGGCTTTCTTACTCCCTTGATGTCGATGTCGATGCCAGAGATACTTCACTAGCGCGGTCGCGTTGGGCGTACTCACCGAGAGGATCGAGATCGAGGCCTCCAAGGCAGCCCAGTACATATACACGGGCATTTCCCACGTTTCATCACTCGTCAGACGCGGGACGATCTGCACGGTGGCGACGAGACGACCAATGGAGAGGACGATGACGGAGTAGGCGAGGAAGAAAGCCACGAGGAGGTAGATCCGGCGCCGACGACTGACCTGGAGGCCCCAGATCCGCGGGATGGGGACAACGAGGATCCAGATATCGATGACGCAGGAGAGGGCCGCGGTGGCGAGGAACCAGCGGTAAGTGTTGACGCAGGTCCCGGGGAGGGAGGTGTCCCAGGCGCGGGGGATAGGGTGGCATTGGAAGATGGTGACGAGGTAGGCGGAGAGGAGCCAGCCGGCGATGATGAGGCCGAGGGCCCAGAGTTGGATGCGCAGGGAGCGGTCATTGGTGCGGAAGACCCGGGCGTAGAAGAAGATGGCGGATAGCTTCGGGAGGCAGATGGAGCTGTCGAAGAACATGGTCGCGACGTAGAAGTAGCGGCCCCCGGTGAGGAGGAGGTTGGGGTCCGTGGCCAGCACGAGGTCCATGTGCAGTCCGAGACCGATATGTTTCCAGGCTAGGAGTAGGCCGAACATGATAATCTCCGTGGGCTGCATGGAGGAATATGGTTAGCGTCTGCTTTCTGCAGGGGGAGGGGGGGGTGGGGGCGACACGGAACAGACCAGAGAGAGAATGGCGAAGAAATCATCCCACCACCAGCGCTGGTGAGTGACGAGCTTCGACACGATGCGGATGGCAGTCATCAACGTCGTCAGGACCAGCAGCACGATCAGCAGGATGGCCATGCCGGTGCCGCGGTCGGGAGTCCCGGCCGGAACGTCTAAACCCATGGCCAATCAAGACCCAGTCTGGACGAAAAGATAGGGAGAAGAAGAAGTGTGTCCGTGGGTTTCTTCACGGACGACAAGCAGAGCGGGACGGCAGAAATAGGATGACAGCCGGTTATCACGGCGTCTGCAGGTGTCAGCCTGATGGCTGGCAAAACGGCCCCCAAACGGGATGATATTGGCAGGTTGCATGCATCAGGATCAGCTAGCCCCCATGTCTGTTGCTCCTCCAATCCACGAGGCCCCCACTTGCCCACGGACGCACATGGAACGTTTGGCCCCATGGCGATGCAGTCAGCTTAGCAGAGAAAGTACTCCGTAGATGGATTCGGATATACTCACGGAACATATCTGACAGATTAGCCAAGAGCATCATGTCGGAATCAAGTAGATGGTATTCATAACCCCAATGCCCGTCATCAATCATAGTGACAGCAGAGTACTGGTAATTTCTCATGGCACTACGAGTAATCATTGTTGGGGGCTCCATCGCGGGCCTAACCCTAGCACACAGCCTACGGGCGTGTCACATCGACTACCTCGTGCTCGAGGCGAAGGCAGACATTGCACCAGCCGTCGGCGCATCGATCGGCATCTTACCTAATGGCGCCCGCATCCTGGACCAACTGGGGATCTGGCCGGCCATTGGCCAGCACATTGCCCCCCTGCATCAGTCGTTCGTTTGGTCCAGTGCTGGGAGACTAATAGTCCGAAGTGACCATCCGCGGCTGATTCATGAGCGGTGAGTGCTTCGCCATCACAGGAGACGATGCTGACGCCAATAGACATGCATATCCGTTTGCCTTTCTGGACCGCCGGATTCTGCTGAAGATACTGTATGAGCAGTTGGGGTTGCAGCAGGAGAGGGTGCATCTCAATAAGAGGGTGGTCAGGGTTGGACATGTAGCCGACGGGGTGGTCGCTCACTGCGAGGATGGCTCTGTCTTTGCGGGGGACCTCGTGGTCGGCGCAGATGGCGTCCGGAGCACTGTCCTGCAGGAGATGCGCCGTCAGAATGCCAAGTCTATTCTTGATGTCGGACACCGCGGTTCTGCCATGCAATCCGAGTACTCGTGTCTGTTTGGTATCTCCAACCCGGTCCCGGGCTTACACGCCGGAGACGGGCACTTTACCTACGCAAAAGGCTACTCTACCCTGACCGTGGTCGGCAAAGACGATCGCGTCTTCTGGTTTCTATTCACGAAGATGAGCCAAAGCTATGATGCTGACCATATTCCCCGCTTCACGGAGGAAGACCTACAGAGGCATGTTGCCCGCTATGGACACGTGCCTATCAGTGACACCGTTCCCCTATCTGCAGTCTCCGAGCGCATCCAGGCAGGAAGTCTACATGCTCTCGAAGAAGCCTTCGCACCCGTATGGACCGTCGATCGTATCGCATGCGTTGGGGATGCAATTCACAAGGCGAGCCTTTATCTCCCCATCCTCAACCTCTGCTAATACGTCCATGCATAGATGACACCAAACATCGGCCAAGGCGGAAACTCCGCCATCGAAACCGTCGCAGCCCTAGCGAACCATCTAGCCAGCCTCCGCCGAAAAACTCCCGACCGTGCCCCCTCCCTCACCGAGCTCAAAACATGTCTCCAAACCTGGCAAACCGAGCGACACGATCGGGCTCACAAAGTCTGGAGCGCCGCCAACGCAGCAACCCGCATGGAAGCGGGCGATACCCTGTACCATCGAATCATAGGGCAATACATGCTCCCCTATCTGGGCTCTTACTTGACAGATGGCATGTCAGAGTTGATCAAAGGGGCGGAGAAGTTGGACTTTTTGCCGGTGCCGGCGAGGTCGCTTGCGGGATCGATTCCGTATACTTCTGAGGGAGCGACTAGTGAGATGGAAGTGGGGATGGGTAGGGCTTGGTTTCGTTGGATGTGGGTCGCGGTGCTGGTGGGGGCCGTTTGGCGATTGTGTGTGGTATGTCTAGTTGGGGCAGATGTCTTGCAATGCGGTATCTTTTGAATGTTAAATGCTTTTTGTTCTGAATTTTTATGTTATTATTTGAGGTTGAAGACAATGTTCATTGTTGCACCTGTTCATGTTTTGACCATGAAGTTCATGTCAGCCATTTGTATGAGAAATATATATTGTGTTGAAAGATGTCTTTTGAATTGACGACCCGGCCTATTGCACTTGTATTCAATCAATCGACCTGTCAACACTCATCTTCCTTCTCGAGGACGGAATAAAACGTCTAAGATGATCAAGATTCAGTTATATAGCGACTTAGAATGACACTTCAAGCATATAAATTTTCATACGTCGTAAGGTACTTTGTGATAAACGTACCGTTACCCCTCTCCCCATTTCACTACCCATGCACCTAACTTACACTGAATCCAAATTTGAAGCCCGTGGTGAAATGTGTACTTGTCAAAAATCACGCTCATAATACCGGATAGGCTAAACATCGCAGAAAGGGCACCAAATAACGCCACGACGATCCAAATGACCTAGAAACAAGTTATGTATCTAGCATATCACAACAAGGCATTATTCCCTTCATGTTTTGTGGGGAATCGTCGGGATAAAGGCTCTTCTGCAACATAAACAGTGGACCCTGTTTGGCAAGTTCTTGGCAATGCGGCTGAGGATATACACAGCCATAACCCACTCTACTCCATACTCTGGTACCATGCACGTAGGGCTATGTCTGCTGGACCAGTGGCTCTTCATGCAGACCATGCTCGGACTGGCCGTATTAGTCGGAGATCCGGGATTCGGAAAAGGATAGGGCAGTAGTGTACGAGTAGTCGAGTACAGCTCACATTTAATACGTCCTTTAAGTACAGTCTAGCATAGGTAATTGCCAGACGTAGTAGTGTGTAGGATACATTCCATGTCTGCGTCGTTCACATAAGATTGGATTTATCAGAATCTGAAAGTTATCGGCTTCTGGGTTGGACTAGGCCTTAATTGGGGGGAACTTGCGAGAAGCTCGGAGGCTCCACTGGACCCTGTCGGATTTAGTATTCTCGTGGTCGGTGTACAGCTAGGATGTTTGATCCGATGGCCGATGGTGCAGATGACAATCCCCACAATTTCCCATGGGGAAGATGGCCCGATTGTTATGGGGTGGTGCATAAACTGTACAGGATACACGTGATCTGAGGATGGATGTAGACGATAAGAGGAAGATGTGTCTCGGGGTTCTTTTATCAATGAATCCCCAATGCTCTTTTCCGTTGATAAGCTATGGTCGAACGTTTAGGCTATATAAAAATTCCAAGAGGATGATGTTCACCGAAGTTCATTGTTCCAGTCGGGAGAGTGTAGTTCTTTAAAGTGGGATGATCAAAGCTGACGACTGGTGTGGGCTTGTGGGGAAGGAATGCGGGGATGCAATCCTTTATCCTCCGTTCTCCGTGGGCCTCTTAGTCTCCGGACCCCAGACTGCGGGTACCACTTCATGCACTTGCATCAGAACGTCTTTCTTGTCTTTTGTGAAGGATGGTCGTGACGTGACCATTATAGTCTGTAGAGATATCCAAGCAATGGGCTATGCTAACAAGTAAAAGATAAATACCGGCCATGTCCAGCACATAGCCTGGAAGTGCACACCACTCAGCTCACGCTATCTCTAATTCACCTTACTTCCTAGCTTTCCCCAATTACATACACCATGCTCCTACACACCTCCATCCTAGTCACACTTTCCACAGCCCTTGTTCGACAAACCTACGCTCTACCAGCCACCGTCGACTACAACAGTACCTTCCCCCCCTTCACCCTTCCCTCCCCATGCACTACCCCCCTAACACCTCCAGACCTCCCCACCACCAGCACGATCCTCAACCTCCCCATCCCCGCCCGCAACACAACCTACACCGTCCAACCCAACGACACAATCCACAGCATCGCCGCCCACTTCTCCATCGGCGCATGTGACCTCGCCCGCCTCAACGTCCTCGCGGACCCCAACTACCTCTACGCCTCCGAACCCCTCCGGATCCCGCTCCACCCACTCCTCCCATCCGACACAACCTGCTTCACCCCCAACAATACCCTCACCACTTCAACCTGCATCCCCGGCGGCCCCCACGTCTACACCATCATGCCAGGCGACACGATCCAAAAAATCGCGAACGAGCGCTTCAACATCACCACGGACTCGATCCTCCACCAGGTCGCGCAGACGGGATACATCGCTGCCTTGAATCCAGGGATCTATGATGTATTAGAGGCGGGAGAGACGGTCAAGATCCCCGTGTGTGAAGATACGGTGTGCAAGATGACGGATTTTACCATTACGTATGGCACGGTGCAGGATTTTGCGGGACAGTATGGGGTCACGGTGGGGCAGATTCTGGCGTTGAATTTGGGGTATAATCATACGGAGGAGGAGGCGCCGTTGGGGGTGTTGTTTGATTGTGGGGTTGTGGGGTGATGCTGGGGCCGCGGAAGAGGGGGGGGAGGGTTAATGGGTGTGGAGATAAAGTATTGGTTCGGTTGAGAAGTCATCTATTAGCTACGTGAAGTCTGGAAGGTATCTATCTATTCATTGACTCGCATCCGGCGTCCGTGGTATATAACTCCTCGGGGGTGTAATCAGATCCACCGGCTCCATCGGTTGCAGCGATTGCATCGGTTCCGGGGTCTGGAAATCAGGAGAGAACCGCACCATGTCTGGGTCAAAGTATTGTTCTAGGTCGAAACCCTGTAAGGTGGGCACATCGGCCACCACTCCCTTGATCCAGGTCACCTCGTCGAGGCCGGATGGTGGCTCCGGGTCTGGTACCGTGAAGGACCTGACGATTCCATTCAACAGTCGGCTGTCTTCTTTTCTCCGTGCTTCGTACAAGGTGATGAGAAGGTACGCGGTCGTAAATGCCTCGCGCATCCGCTCGGTGTTGTAGGTCGTGGCGACGAGTTTCAGCGTCTGCATGGCGTCGGGCAAGACCGCCAAGGAAGCACTGGTATCCATTTCGAGCAGGATACTGATCATCTGGAACGGGACGTTGGCCACATGCTGCCATGGAGACTCCTCCGTCACCAGTTGACGTACGGCAGACAGACTCCGTCGGAGGAGGTCCATGACTCGATTCATCGTGGTGGGCGTGGTGGTGAGGTTGGTCAATCGCAGGCGTCGGAGGAGACAGAGCGTCAGATTGCACTGGGCGAGCAGAGATGGCGGGAGAGTATGAGTGCGATCCAACGTCTCGAGTAAGAAATGTTCGATTTCCTGGTCGTGGCGTTGATTCTCCGGCCCGAGACTCTCGGTCACGGGCAACAGACCGAGAAGTTCGACCGTGGCATCACCGGGTGTGGGCGTCGGCAGTCCGATGGCATCATGGTTCAATGGAACCCTCGACAGCCCGAGATCGTAGGAGATCCATATGTTCAGGTGTTCCGCCACGCCGATCAGCCGTCGGCGGATATCCAAGTCGGGTTCATCATTCGACCAGACCTGGTGCAGCTTGGAGGCTTCGATCAAATGCATCAAGGTCGAGCTGGCGGCCCAGGCCGGGTAGGGCGCGGCCGTCATGCGCAGATACACCACCCGGAGCGTCCAAACCGTGAGTAGATCCAAGGACGGAGCAGCGGTGCCCAGGTGAGTGTCGGAGATGCGGCGAACCAATTCCGCCAGACTGCTTTCGACTCCATCCACGGCGGTCCCCGAGAAGAGGGCTCCCAGGGCGGCGACGCCCGCCAGCACCCCGTCATACGTATTCTCCGTCGCGGTCGGTTGCCAGCGAGCATCCAGACGACGATAGAACTGCGCGGCATCGATAAAGCCATAACAGGGATGAATCTTCTCGAAGTAGCGACGTCCCAGGGTCTGCAGTGTTGTCGCCGAGATAACCTCGTCAAGAGTCTGGCGGAAGGTTTCTCGAACAGGGGATTTGCGTTTCCCGACATTCCACCCGAACAGGTTCATCTTCGGCGCATTGTACGGGTCGATCTTGAGGGCGATTTTTCGCACAAAGGCAGCGGCGGAATTGGCCTCGAGGGCTTCCGTGCGGTGGCTCCCGCGCCCCCCTCGTCCATGGTCGCTGGGACTGTTGTCGGGGATGATGATCGGGTTGGATTGGGATCGGTCGGGGGTGGACGGTCGGGGCCTCACGGGGCGGGAATAGTGACAGTCGTAGCCCCAGCTGGTGCAGGTCGAGCAGGGCGACTGCCCGTCACATTTCCTCTTGCGGTCCCGACACGGTCCGCAGGCCAGTCGGGTGCGCTTGCGCTTCAACGATGCTTCCTCGCTCGCCATGATGGTGGATGAATGGATTCCGTGGGTAAATGTGAGAGTGAAAGGGAAGAGGGAGGAAGAGGTAATGAGACGGTCGGTCGGCCGACGTCGGCCAGCCACGGCGGGCCGACCCGGTCTTTTTATCACACCTTCTTATACGTGGTTTGGGGGATGCAGGAGACTACGGAGTAGCTGGGTTGATTCCTAGCCGGCTCTATTCTTATGATGCTTCTAGTGATACATCCGAGACTACGGAGGAAAAAGAGTTGACACAAGTGCGGACTGCGGAGTATGGAATCCTTGGGGGGTTAGCCAGGCGGAGATCTCGGTAGCGGCGGGTACACCGCGGCCAGCGTCGGGCTAGTAGAGATGCGGCATTGGATCTAACAGGAAGGAGCTACATAGGCCACAGGCAGCTCTGCTTTAGGGTTCCTCGTAGTGGCCTCTCACAGACACGCCAATAATTCTTTGACAGTTCTGAGACAGTTCTAATTAAATGAAAGGTCAAATTAGGGTATGGTGAGAACTTCACAATTCTCAACTGTCGCAGCTCTCGAGCTTGAACTGGGAGGGGGACTACCGCGTTGCCCTCGCAACCGCGGGCCATACATCCGGAACAACAAAGGAATGGGGATCATCACCGCAGCTAAGCATCCCAGCAACGTCCCCGCCCACTGCACCCCCAGGTTGGTAAACATTTGCTTTGCAAACAGCGGGAATCCGGCCGCCACACTCGATCGCAGGATGATGTTTGCGGCGACGGTTGATGCCGCCCTGTGATGTCAGCACAATGCAACTGCAACGAACGGCGCCATGGAACACCTACAGGGGCAAAAACGAGTCAACCAGGTAGTTGAAGCATGGCAGAAAAATACACAAAATGCCAAACCCGATCAGAACTCCTGCAGCAGTCGGCGCGAGCCAGTGGATCGTGGCCGTGAATCCGGTCCAGCTAAACCTGACAGCCGTCAGTACCAGTGGGGCATGGGCCTGGTCGGGTCGACTCACCAAAAGATGCCGGCCGTAAACACGGGCGCCCCAACCATCGCAGGCGCCAGACGCCATTCCGGGATGGGGATGTTCTCGTTATCCACTAGTTTCTTCACATACACCGAATGCTGCGAGAGGATGAATCCACATGCCAGCACCTGGCCAATGATCAAACCGATGAAGGTGAGGCCGCCAACTCCCGGGCTCATGCCGTAGACAGTCTCAAACACATACGGGTAGGCTTCCAGCAGGGCATACACCAGTCCGTAGATAAAGGACATATAGACCGAAATTACCAAAATGATAGGCTCGGTGATCAGCATCCGCAGCGGACGGGTAAAGTTCTTCTGGATCAGCTCTTGCAGGTCCACTTCGACCTCTTCCTGTCTGGCGTGGATGCCCCAGTTGGAGGTCTGTCGTCGGAGGGCTGCCGCCTTGGAAATGAGCAGACACGGAGCATATGTCTCCTTCAAGAAAAGCACAAATATCGCACCGCATGCAAAACCCATGAACGCCGGGATATACAGGGTCCATCGCCAGCCAAGGGAGCTGGAAGCTAGAAAGCCTCCGACAAACGGGGCGCTGAATGGACCCACGAAGACAGTAAGCGAGTAGACAGCAATAGCAGCACCCCGATGCATGTGGTTGTAGATATCCGAGAGGACGGCAGGAACCACGGAGAGCTGGCTGGCTCCAAACATCCCCGCAAAGAAGCGACAGATAATAACCGTCTGGATATCCTTTCCCACCGCCGAGGCGATGCTGAACACGCCCACCCCGAGAATGCCCACAGTCAAGGGCCATCGTCGGCCAATCAGTTCCGAGGCAGGTGCCCATACCAACGGGCCTGATGCAAATCCCAAGACGTAGAGTGTTGTACCAAGCATACCCACCTCCGAGCTCACCCCAAATGCCTTCGCTGCGCCGTCAGCCCCTGGAGCAAAGACTGCGCTGGCGAACGACGCGGTGAGGGTACCAAAGCACACTGTCACGGATATGTATAGCCTGCGAAAAGAGAGGTAAGTAGGGATCTAATAACATGGGACCAGCGTACTTGACAAAGAGCGCCCAATTGAATGGATGTTCTGGATCGTCCGGGCCGTCAAATGCGACGACATAGTCCTCTCGGTCCGGAAGAGGCGGAGGGAGGACCTTTCCTTGCCCCATAGATATAGGCCTCGCTGGGTCTTTTTCAACATCGACCTAAAGGATCTGTTAGTAGGGGTTGGTGGTTATCAAGACAGAAGTGTACCTGAATCTGGGAACCCTCACTGCTGGTCTCACTGCTCGGGGGGTAATTCATTTTGAATGATGATCCGCCACGCTCATGAGGCTTGAATATTATCGCTGCCGTTGATGAATTATCTTTACCAGGGAGGACCATCGTATCTGCACCGCATGATTTAAATATGTGATCGAATCCCTCCATGGGTGTTGCGGGTATTGCGGGCCAGAACCAAGATGGTTTGCAGACGGGAAGCCCTGCCGTTCCGCAATACCCACGGTCCCACCTGCACTCGAAACTGCTGCAGAATTCACTACTGGCATTGCCAAGCTCCACGGTAAGTCTACTGGCACGAGCGAACACCTAAGGGGTCTCTCATTCACATGCCACCTGTCGCCTAGATTCGCCCTTCGGCCGTATGGAAGGCTCTTGATTTTCCGTCCGTCCATGCAGATGTTCTCTACAGTGTGTTGTCAAAGACAGTCCCTATTTTAGGCACCATATCCAAAGGCAGTGACAGATCTGTCAACTGATGAGTGCCAGTACACCAGTCGGTCTCCGAAGTGACCCGCCGGCTGCAACCGAGGTCCAACGTCCAATTGATGCCACGCCCAGGCGGCGACTGGCGCGATGAGTCAGATCGGCCACATCCATCGCGACTTGTCCCGAAACCTTAATCAGCTGTCTTTTTATACCGATAGCCAGATTTCATTGAGTTTGTGGAGGTTGTCTTCCTCATGAACAGTCATCATTGCCAGCACCTTTTGGGCGACGAGATCAACCCCATCATGCCTCGCCTGGAGCCTATTTCTATTGCTCCCAGTCCAGCTGAGGATCGTTCGGCCCACGATGCAAAATGGTATGTCTAATCCAATGGTGTTGGGTGACTCTGACCTCTCAGGACATCCACCATCATTGTCGTCGCTTCCTTTGTCATCATCTTCACTTGCTGTGGCCTCAACTTTGCCTGGGGTGTGTACCAGGCCTTGTATGAGAGTCTGTCAAGGAAGCCCGGAACCCCCTTCACGGGGGCGACCCCTGCCGAGATCGATCTGATCGGTACCATTTCCGTGTCCCTCATGACAATCGGCGCTCCTTTTGCTGTCGCCTGGGCCAAGCGCTTCTCTCCTCGCATGGTCTCCTTTGCCGGCGGCTTCATCTTCGGCGTCTCCCTCGTGCTTGCTAGCTTTGGCACCCAGTTGTGGCATTTCGAACTGGCGCAAGGGCTGCTGACCGGGGTAGGTACTTGCTTATGCTACATGGTACCCGTGACCATTGCCCCAACCTGGTTTACCCACCACCGCGGACTTGCTATGGGCATCATCTTATCGGGAACCGGCGTAGGCGGACTGGTCTGGGCGCCAGCTCTGACGGCCTGCGTGAAAGCCCTGGGCTATCGCAACACTCTGCGTCTGACCGGGGCTCTCTCCGTTGCCCTCATCTCCATCGCCAGCGGCGCGATGGCCTGGGAGCCCGCCAGCCGAGCACAAATCGAACTGGAACACTCCACCAGAACCAGTCGTGCCGACGGAATCCTTAAAGTGCCTCTAGTGGACTGGCGGGTTGCCCGGACACGTCGGTTCATGGCCCAAGCCCTAAGCGCTATCTTCCAGGCGGCCGCCTATTACACCCCGGTGTTTTTCTTTGCCTCGTACGCGCAGACCCTGGGATACAGCACCACCGCTAGCTCCAACTTCATCGCTCTCAGTAATGCCTGTAATGCCGTGGGCAAGATCATCATCGGCCATCTGGCCGATCGCCTGGGACGACTCAACGCACTCTTCCTCACCACTGGTTTGAGTGCGGTCGCGACCACTGCATTTTGGCTACCATCGACATTATCCGGCGCAACGACACAGTCGCAGGGGCTGTTCATCACCTTTACCATCTTGTACGGGACCTTCGCGAGCGCATATGTCTCGCTCTTCCCGGCGAGTCTCGTGGAGCTCTTTGGCGTGCAGAACTTTGCCTCCGTCAATGGTGCCTTGTACATGGTGCGCGGGATGGCCACGATGATCGGCACCCCGGTCGGAGGAGTGCTGGTTCGCAGCGCGTCGAATGCTCTGGGCCCTGGAGCGTATGAGAAGATGTCGGTGCTGGTCAGTGTGCTTCTCTTTGCGGCCACGGCGGGAGTCATCTGGGTTCGACTGGAGGCGATGATCGGGCCGGATGGACATGCTATTTGGAAATGGCGACAGTAGCCGCCCACAGTGGCATGAGAACGAGGCATACTGAACTGGAAGTCTGTGCCTCTTCAGGTCTGCAGCTTTGCTTTTTGCACCGGCATGTACACCTTGTTGTAGTCGTTGATCTAGTCATTCCACTGTATACCTAATACGGTAATCATCCGCATCACGGTTGATCTATCTTAGTGGCTGTATACGATCATACCAAACGATACCGGAAAAGGAAGAGGTGCGGAGCGGCCGCCAGGCGCCGAGCCGAGCAACTGACGCCTGAGGCATGAATAATGCTGGTTGAACATCCGGACCACAGTAACATGACGATTGCCGCGCAAGGGGTCTACCATCGACCATCTGCTCACTTCCCCCTAGCACCTCGAGATTCGTGGCACCATTCTCAAAGCTTGTCGCCATCATGAATATCGCACTCTCCGAGGTGATCTTTGTTGACCAGCTCAAGAGATCACCCGTATCTTGCGTCTTTCGCACCATCTGGCGTGGCAAAGATTGTGTCTTGAAAGTAGTAGGTAATCTTCAAGGATTGGGCGCGTGAGTATCGTGAAGCAACAACATACCACTAACTACCTTTAGTACCATTCACCTGAGCCCTTGCTTAGGGAACGTCGGCCTCGCGCTCGAAAGCGGGAAATAGATCCGTTCAAGTGTGAAAGCGCTGCTTTCATCCGACTCCAGGAACACGGCTTATGCGACCGAGGATATGTTCCGGAGTTTTATGGCCTGGTAGAGCAGATCAAACCGGCCGATTATCTCCCCCATCTCAAGGACTTCCTACAGGATACCATATATCCAAACGCTGTCCTGATGGAGTATATACCTGACATTCAGCCCATCGATCTATCGACTTTCTCAGAGCAACGGATCCACCAACTGCACCAAATCCTGCGAGAAATACATTCCACTGGAGTCCATCACGGAGACCCATATCCTCGGAATATGATGGTGCAGACTACCTCAGACCGAGTGTCGTGGATTGATTTCGACCGTGCGCAGACGTTCACTCCTCAATCTGTCCAACCATATCAGCTAGACTGGTTGGACCATGAAAAAAAGATGATGGAGTACTTTGTTGAAGCTTTGGTGGGTTCTCGTGATTTCTTCAAGTTTTCTGCAGTAACTGATACCAGTCGTACAGATGGCAGATGCCAAAATCGGGAGGATTGATGCTACGTGGATTTGCTATTATGAGTATGTTGCTCATGGGTTGATGGTATACAGGCTAACCTTCAACAGTAGCCTCAAACCGCCGCGAGAGCAACAGGTCGAGGCAGGTCTGGGCGAGACCCTAAAGTGAGGAACCGCGCGGGTAGAACTGGAGGCTTTCAGTGGCCACCTAAAACTGCTACGGCAAAGTAGTTCGGCCAGCCTTAAAGGGTGATTGATAAGGGGAGTAGAAACAGACCAAAACAAGCACCGTCTCGCAGGCTCCTGCTCGGATCAACCTTAATCCGATAACTGTTGGTAAATACAGCTGCCAGCAGGGCTGCTATCATTTCATCTCTAGCTAGGCAATGGACGATTTGAGTAGCCAGGTGGTGCATTCATGGATGTCGATTCTTCATGGCCGGCAGTAGCTGCATCTGATACTTTGATGTTATCCGCTATAACGATCTGTGATATTATGAGATCAATGTATTTCTTTATGCCTACTTCTATCCTCTTCATTTCCACTTTTCTTCGTTTTTTTTTTTTTTTTTGTCCATCCTTTCTCACTTCCTCTTATTCCTCTCTTACACACCTCCATCCGCGAGTGGGGCATATCTGTAGCCGATGATAAGGATGGAGTCATTTGGAGACAGAAAGCCTGTGTACCGGTGTGACCCCGGCTTCTGAAAGCTCAGCCACGTGGAATCAGCATAGCTGACATTCTGGAAGGTCCAAACGATCCGAGGTCCCGCTGAGGAGCGCCGACATCGCTCGGGGTTGGTCTTATCAGTTATCAGCCGAGCAGCTACTCCAACTGATAACGATAACAGCGCCAATGTGCCAAGATCAGGCGTCAACGAACGACTCGGAGGACCTTCCGTGCACGCCAGGATTGATATCTCGTGCCTATACATTGGTGGAGAGCGGTGGAAGACTCAAGATAATCGGAGACGGCCGACATGTTTCATCCCAGATGATAAGTCACATCTGGATCCGACTATATATTCTCCCATGGCAATCTCTAGGCATGATTCTGACTGACCTGTGGCATCCTCAACTCTCACCATGGTGCGCATTTCCCAATTTGCCCTCTCAGCCTTCGGGCTGGTCGGGTCAGCGGCCGCACAGCTGGTATCCACGGGCATGTCTGTCACCCTCGACAACACCAACTACTTCATCTCGCCATACCCGTCCGGCAATGTGACCGTGTCACCAGCCTTCCTCTCTGGCATTCCCAGCGCCAACGGCTTCTACCCAGTAACTGTCGTCCAAGAAGCAGCCGAGGCGTCAACTTTGTCTTCTCTGTTCTCCACATGGATAACCAGGGATGATGTCTTTACTGACGCCTTTTTGGGCGCCGTTTTCGTTCGCGGTTACAAGCCCGACAATGTCACCATAACTACGTTCAACGCTTCCCGTCCCAGCGTCCTCGCTCCCCTAGAGTCCAGGATCGTCCCATCCGGCCCATACTTCCTCGAGCAGGCCACCGGAAATCTCTATCCGGTATACCGTCTTTACAGCGATTTTGCCGGATCCTTTACGCAGTCGCTACTGCAGAAGCCAGACGGTACTTTTCAGCCTTTGTCCGCGCAGGTGGCTGGTCTGGTGGCCGCAACGGTTGGCGTGCCCTCTCGGATCTACTACACCCCCAGTGCCGAGAAGCCGCTGGCTGGAGTCCGCGTGGGTGTCAAGGACATTTACAGCCTGGCTGGTGTCCGGCAGAGCAATGGCAACCGTGCATGGTACAACCTCTACGAAGAGAGCAATGCCACGGGCACCGCAGTCTCCCGCCTGATCGATGCAGGCGCCATCATTGTCGGGCTGCAGAAGCCCTCGCAGTTTGCCAACGGAGAGACGGCCACTGCCGACTGGGTTGACCTCCACTCGCCTTTCAACCCGCGTGGAGATGGCTACCAAGACCCCTCGTCTTCCTCCTCTGGCGCGGGAGCATCCATTGGCTCCTACGAGTGGTTGGATCTGGCACTGGGCAGTGACACGGGTGGCTCCATCCGCAATCCCGCAGAAGTCCAAGGCGTCTACGGCTCTCGTCCCTCGCACGGCCTCGTTGAACTCGACCACGTCATGTCCATGTCTCCTGTGCTGGACACAGCGGGTGTGCTGACCAGGGATCCGTATCTGTGGGACCGCGCCAACCAGGCGCTCTACAGCACCAACTACACCTCGTTCAGTGAAAAGACGGTCAAGTACCCCAGCAAGCTGTATACCATTGATTTTCCGACCACCAATGATTCTGCAGCGGATGCACTGCTGGCCAAGTTCCAAAAGCGCTTGGCGATTTTCCTCAACACAACGGCCACACCGCTGGATCTGCCTGCGGACTGGGCCTCCAACCCCCCGGCTGATGCTCCCAGTGATGTGTCTCTCGAAACGTTACTTAACCTGACCTATCCGATGTTGATCACCAAGCAGCAGATTCCTCTTGTCAGAGATCCTTTTTATGCTGATTATGCTGGTACGCCCGTCCCCCGAAGTTCTGTTTCTCTTCATATTGTTGACTGATGACTGATAGCCAAGCATGACGGACGAGTCCCCTTTGTCGACCCTGTGCCTCTATCCCGCTGGGACTGGTCGATGGGGTACCCCGACTCGGCCCTCGACGAGGCCATCTATAACAAGACGCTTTTCATGGACTGGATTGCTGAGAACTACCTCACGCCTATTTCCGATCCTGACCAGTGCTCCTCGTCACTGATTGTGTACGTGGGCACCGACGGCTCGCAGACGCCGCGTAATGTCTATCGCTCTCTCCCAGGTGCACCCTCGGGGTACAGCCGCTTCCTGATCTCCAACATGGCGAGTGTGCCTGACTATGTCATTCCCATTGGAGAGGTCGAAGCCTTTAGCACAATCACGCAGCATAAGGAGAAATTCCCCGTGGCCATTGATGTTCTGGCCGCCAAGGGCTGCGACGGATTGCTGGTCAGACTGGCCCAAGACTTGTTGGAGGCTGGCATCATCACTGCGCCTTTGGCCGGAGGCACCCTGACTGGTGGCTCAGTTCTGTTCTGATGAGGTGCTTTGAGGATCTGCCGGATACTTCTTTGGACAGGGTCCAACTCCGGGCTTGAGATGAGTGATGGTTGACGATTTGGGATGCCTGTATGGTAAATAGACACTTTGTATAGAATCTGAACATGAATAGACTCCGCCATAACTTATCGCATGTGTGCACACGTACCATGTAGACAACTCGGGGAGGGATGCGGAGAAAAGAGACGGTGAGTCAGACCGACGCGGATCCTGGCGGATACAGCCGACAAACGCTTATCATGCAGCGCGCTAGACACGCCAGGATTGAGCCAGTGACGCGACTGGTGCCTGGTATGATGCCTCGTTTTCCTTCCTTTTTCTTTCCCCTTCCCTCGATCCAGCTGCATCAACCCCAGATGTTTTCTCTTTTGCTGTGCCGCCCTTCTTGGTGTAGCATATGCCTCCACCCAGACTGTCCTGCAGGCTGATAGCTCAGACGACTTTCGCGTGGTCCGCAGCCAACATTCCCCCCGATTACTCCATTCGCATCCGTCAGCAAAACGAATCTCTCTGCGCGGCTGGCTCGACCTCAGTACACCGGCTGGCTTGACATCGGGTCTAAACACTTTTTTCTTCTGGTACTTTGAGAGCCAGAATGATATCCCGCTAGCGACCCCCTAACTCTCTGGATGACTGGTGGACCGGGTGGCTCCAGCATGATCGGGCTGTTTGAGGAGGTCGGTCCTTGTCTGGTCAACGAGTATGGAAATGGCACGTACTACAACCCCTATGGCTGGTCTCGGAATTCGTCCCTACTCTTTGTTGATCAGCCGGTCGATGTGGGCTTTTCCTATATTGACGAAGGCTACGAATTGCCGATCGATTCGCATGAGGCTGCTGTCGACATGCACCGGTTCTTGCAGCTCTCCATCTCCGATGTCTTTTCCTCACCACCAGTCCCATCCGCTTCACCTATCCGGGAAATCATATGCCGTACGCTAAACTTCTATCCCTCTTCGATGGCATGCGCACCACTGACCTCCGCAGGGCCACTACGTCCCATACCTCGGCGCCCAGATCATCCAACAGAACCAGCTCAATCCCCACGCATTCCAAGTAGGTCGGAACCGGTTCGATAGTAAGTCAACCTTCCTCTAAGTATTTGATCGAAGCATCCTAATCAGGTATGGCATAGTCACCGCCGACCTGCGAAGTCGACGGCATCTGCTACATCCAAGCCACGCATATCGAGGAATACCTCAACTCCGCAGCAGTCTGGGAAGCCCTTTCACCTCCCAAGGAGATCACAGAATACAAGAACGTGGCCGAGTCCGTGTCGCTAGCATTCGGCCGTAGCTCGGACGAGATGACACCTTCATCGGTTCAAGTCAAATTTCTACTAGAGAATGGGGTCCATTATCTCGCTTACCAGGGGAATCTGGACCTGGCCTGTAATACGGCAGGGAATCTGCGCTGGGCGAGTTCATTGTCCTGGAAGGGACAGGTCGAGTTCACGTCTAAGACGTTGCGGCCGTGGACGGCGACAGATGTGGTTACGGGTGAGAGCAGATTGGTAGTCTCGATGAAGGAAGTGAATGTTCGGGTGGATGGCCGTGTTGGTGCGAAATCGCGGTTCGTGTTGGTGACGGTGGATGGGGCTGGGCATGTTGTAAGTCACCCCACCCTTGACAAAATATAGGTGGATGCTAACTCGATAAATTGTTGGCAGCTGCCTCAAGACTGCCCTGACGTGGCATTGGATATGATGGTTCGGTGGATCAATGGAGGGCAGTTCTACACATGGCCGTTAGATCAGATTAAGCAGCCTTCTGGTCATTGTACAGCTTGACATTTAAGGAAGAATCAGATTCTAGCGATAATACCAAGCCCTTTAATGACGGCTACAGAACCGCAGTATCACGAGGTAAAATATCCTCCCTCATGTCGAAGGACAATGCGACAGCATAATACATAGTATATCAAACATATCCAGTGAAATACCATCCCTCTACTTTCTCATATAAATAGGGTCATACAGCTCTACCCCTCCAAAACCACCCCAAAAGACATTCCTACCCTACCCCCCCCTCTCCGACAAAACCAACCCCAACTCCCCAACATCCAACGCCAAATAATCCCTCGCCCCCGTATCAAACCCCACCCCATCCTCCCCGGGCACCAATTCAACATCAAAATTCAACGCAACACAAGCAACAAAAACCCGCATCGTCATCATCGCGAATTCCTTCCCGACACATCCCCGAGGACCTAATCTATCAGCCTAGTCTAGACCACCAACACCATCTCAAGGGAAGAAGGAGGTGGGGGGGGGGGGAGGGGGGTGTACATACCAATCTGGAACGGAAAATACGCCCGTTCATCTACACCCAAGGACGGGTCGGTGGTAATCCACCTCTCGGGTACAAACTCCCCTCCTTGAGGAAAAAACCGCTCATCGCGATGCACGGCATATTGCGGGACAAGAACGTTGATAGCACCTGGGATATAGACGTCCCCGATATATAGACCCTCCGGTGGAGTCACGCGCGGTTGACCGCTGGGAACAGCTGGTTTCAGACGCATGGTTTCTTTGAGGATAGCGTCGAGGTAGGGGATGTTTCGGAGTTTAGTGTAGGTGGGGGGGTGGGTTGGGTTGGGGAAGAGATGGTCGAGGTGGGATTGCAGGGTTTTGTAGATGGTTGGGTGGGTGGCGAGGTAGTGCAGGGCGCAGGCCAGGGTGGTGGCTGTTGTGTCGCTGGTTGGGTATGGTGTTAGGGTTGGAGGGTATGAAGGGGGAAAGAAAATGGGGAGGGGGATACCTTCCGGCGAGGATGAGGACGTTGGAGTCTTCGTGGAGGGCTTTGGGTGTGGGTGGTGCGGAGCGGTCTTTCTCGGCTTGGGCTTTGAGGAGCCAGGAGATGATGTCTTGGGGGGTTTTGTCGGGGGAGTGGTTGTATGCCTGGGATATGAATACTGTGTTGGTGGGGGGTGGTGGATGTATTGAGAGATTGTGACGAACCTGTTGTCTCTCCTTGACCATTTGACTGCAATACATCTTGAACGATCCAAATCCACCACTGAGTGGTTGGAGTGCATTTAGCGGGTACGAAAGCCAAGGGATCTGGTTAAGAAGGCCTAGCATGAACAGCTGGTCGTGCATGCCTTTGATAGCGTAGTGCTCGGTGGCGGTTTCAAGCTGTTTGAAATCGTGGCTGAATCCTACCAGGCCCATCACGTCGAACGAGTAGAACATAGTCCATTGGGATATGTTGAGAGGTTTGTTAAGTCGGCATTTTAGTTCGGTTATGAGTGACTCGGCTTTGGAGATTATTCGCGACTCGTATTGGGCGAGGGCTACATATTAATTGACCACTGCGTCTGAAAGATCATGTTTAGCTCACCTTTAACACCCAATCCCCGATCCCACGCCCGCCTCCGCAGACGATGCAATGCCGGGTCTCGCGTGGTGTTTACTGAAGTTTCGGTGTCGAGTCTGGAGACCTGATGATACCATGCGGACTTGATGCAAGGTGACTGCGAGCCATAGATGATGGGTATCGCTGAAGGGTGAAAGATAGTAATCTCTCGGGGGCCTATATTGTGTCATGACCAATGCCAAATAAAGAGGAGTAAGTCACCTACCAGTGCGAACGAAATCTCCATACTTGCGCTGCAAGGCAACTTGATCCGAGAAGAGCTGCCAGCTTTTCCACTGCAAGGTGAAAGCGTAGAGTTTGCTTATTCTCGCGGCAAACGGGCCGGGGAAATTTCTCAGGCGATGGAAAAAAGCTCGGTAGATGATCATGCTTGTTGTTAAACCTGTCGTGAAACAAAAGGTCATGCTGAAAACTGTTTTGATGGCTGAGAGGAGAGCTGCATCGTAATATTGGCAGTTGACACAGACTAGGGTTATCCATATGGCTATGAAAAGGCAAAGTAGGCGTAGAATCTGATAGTCAATCTCCAATGGCAGTATGGACAGGTGAAAGGCAACGCCAAGGAAAGCGAAGCAAATATAAGATCCCATTGTCTCCATATCAAATGCAGGAGTAAATCAAATAACCATCTGGGGATTCAATATGACTATTCACGTTTGGTCCACCGGGAGCAAAAGGGAAACCTTGAATAAGTGACCGAGGTGACAGGAATTGAAAACTACTCGTATGAGCTGGGTGGTTGCTCATTATAATTCTGCCCAAACGTAACTGATATATGTCGCTTGAGTATACACTCACCGACACTTGGATGATCCATTTGTGCTGACAGGTTCGGGCGAGCTGCATATGCATCTCCTTCCGTGCTAGTTGCCATGCAGCCAGAACTGTAACTCGGTCTTCTTTTAGTATCTACTGTATCGAGACAAGAGACATGTGGACCATATATGGTTGGTCTATTGTAACCGCGGTTAGGTATTTATTTTGGAAAGGATCAGTGACTTTATGGAGATGTGCTCAAGCGAATGTCAAAGTACTATTATGCTGATGTTGAGAGAAGAATTTCCACAACATCTAATTAGGACATAGAACTAGCAACCAGGCCAGCAAAAGCAAATTCATTGTTTATACTCGTCCAAGCAGAAATTCGGTCATGACAATAAAATAGAACCCGATCCAGTTGCAAAAGTAGTGGGGTTCGAATCGAACCTGGGCTGACTAAACTCGCCATATTTGGACGTGCGCAGGGTACCAATCTACCCGTAATCATAAGGCAGAACGTATTTTGATCGGCTGACCAACTGCATTCAAACTCATCTCATAAAACGCTGTAAGACGTGTATCCCCTGACTCGGCGCAAAGTGATCCGATCCTGTACCTGGAGCATGCGAGATGGAACCGGACATATCCCACGAAAAACTGCTCCACACGATCCGACAGCTTCGCATCGCCAATTGATTCCAACATTCTTCGGACTCTCTCACGACATTCCAGGGATATGTTGACTGACTCGAGGAGTATCTCTGAGCAATTCCTCCCGGTACAGGCAGCTTCATTCAAAGGAAAATTCACCCGGTCCAAGGCCGTGCTACTCTCCTTGTAGAATGAAAAGAAATCATTCACAGTGCCAACATAGAACTCCAGCT
This sequence comes from Aspergillus ibericus CBS 121593, assembly GCF_003184845.1. Taxonomy (NCBI): domain Eukaryota; kingdom Fungi; phylum Ascomycota; class Eurotiomycetes; order Eurotiales; family Aspergillaceae; genus Aspergillus; species Aspergillus ibericus. Next base: position 120,745 of record NW_020292127.1, read on the forward strand.
CAGCTTCCAAGGAAACGATGATGGGCAAATATTCGTCCTGCGGAAACTCGCTCTCTGGAAAGCAAATAGCTGCTTGCACAGGTCCCTGGGCACTCATGCGTCGAATATAACTCGGGTAGTTTGAACCCACGTAGCCCTTGAAGAGGGTTCTCTCGACACTAGTTGCCTGGATAAACTCCACCGCGCCTCGAAAGATGGTTGTCTGGGCATAGGGTCCGTAGTATTGGAGAATAGTTGGGAAGAAAGCGAATAGTCCCTTCCAAGCCGGATGTTCGATTTCACGTCGCTCGGATAATCGGAGGCATAGTTCATAAAGACTGTCATGCTCCTCCACGGGGATATCGTCGACTGACATTTGGAAACTGTCATATACGGCGACAGCTTTGCGGATTTCGAGAGGAAGGAAAGGGAATGTACAATGTACATATTCTGAAAGAGAACGAACAATGCCTTCCTCCTCCGGTAGGAATTTCAAAGTGTAATCATAAATAGCCTGCAGATCGTGGGAAGAAAGACTCGCTTGGTCATTGTAACCAAACCTGTCCAGGAAGTCGACAAGTATTGTGCTCAGCTCAGTGGACGAGATAAATTCCATAGTTCCTTCAAGTTCGAACAGTGGCAATAATCTGGTTTGCTGGTGTTACCTCCCCTATGGAAGCCGTATTCTTGCCAGTATTTATATAGCAGGGTCCACCAGTTTCTCAGTAGTCAGATCCTGTCATAATAATTGCACTACTCGTTCATCCCAAGATTCGTCCCACCAATGGGGTAGGTTGCTTCTTGCCAAACTTAAATTCCGTAGGTGGCATATGTCAAAAGACGAAAAGAGACCTCTCCGTCACAGGAGTGACTGAAATGGTAGGTAAGTCCCAACAGATGATTGTTGAGCGGGCAACAACTATGGACAGGTACAGATATGCATCTACTTATAGCAAGGTGCATTGACACATCTCAGCAGCCGCGTCACCGGGCTAGGCTATGGAATGCGTTCATGCCAGGGGCCTATGTAGGCCGCTGGATGCGGAGGTCACGTGATCCATAAGACAGCCCTGACACCGCCAGTGTATAGCTTCGTTACGACATCAAGTATGAAGTAACAGTTGTACTGGTAAATTGGTAAGCAATACGAGCGCAGCGAATGCCACTGGTAGTTACTAGACGTCGACAATGCGAGTATGCCTACCCAAATCCTTTTGAGACGTAGGAAACGTGAAATCTAGCTGTGTGAGGCTTGGCGATCTCTACCGGAGTCGATAGTCTACTTCCTCGAACAGTCATTGAAAAATAATACCCTGTACTACGCCAGGAGTAGCATCAAACAACTGTCATGCAAGTCAAATTATCAAATTTTCTTCATCACGCATGACCTCTGTGGCCGGACGAAAGAGGCATAAATTTCCAATTCGGGTTGAGCTTGCGGAATCTCAACGTTTCTTTTCTGGAACCATGCAGTGATTCGACGATTTCCAAGAAAGCTTGCCAACTTGGCTACGTTGGATTCCAACTTCAAGGGGTCATCCGTATACTGGCGTATCCTTATACTGGGGCAATTACGCTACATATATAGAACTCGACCCTCAGCATGTACCAGTTGCATCCAAGTGTCACGCTCCTTGTGAATTGCCCAACGCAAAGCTCAAAAAGATGGATTCTCTTTATCTCTGGCTTGTACCGTCCCTCATTATTTTTTCAATTCTTGCAAGGAGCATATACCGTCTTTACTTTCACCCGCTTAGCAAGTTCCCGGGTCCGAAATTGGCTGCGATCACTCATCTTTTCGAGTTCTATTACGATGTGGTACAAGACGGGATGTTTCTCTGGGAAATTGAAAAAATGCACGAGAAATATGGTAGGACCCAGTTCGCATGAGATTTCTTTCTTCCGCCAATCACATGCTTAACATGGACAGGTCCAATTGTCCGAATCAATCCGCGCGAACTCCATATCAAGGACCCTCACTACTACGACCAGATATATGTCTCGGGAGGCAAAAAGAGGAACAAGGATCCACATTTTGTCCCTTTATTCGCAGCCCCCCTTTCAATGATAACGACCGTTGACCATGAGCATCATCGTTTCCGGAGGGGTCTTCTCAGTAACTTCTTCTCCAAGAAGTCAGTGGCCAACATCGCTCTACTCATTCAGAGCAAGGTAGCGAGTTTAACAGATCGATTTGAGCAAGCCTACCGAGATGGGACGACTGTAGATCTGACAGCAGCCTTTTGTGCTCTCACAGGCGACATCATCTTTCAGTATACTTTCGGTGAAAGCTTAGACTTCTTGCATGATAACAACTTTAAGAATGATATTCGCGGCAGCATTCTAGAACTGGAGAGTGTCAACCATCTGAATCGATTCGCCCCGATCCTGATTCAGCTCTTCCAACTCATGCCATCCGGTATAATGAGCCTTTTCAAGCCCGCCACAGCTGCACTGCTGGGAGAAGTGACCAAAAAATCACAGCGCGCATTACAGAGCAGCGACCATCAATCCTCTGACAAGAAAGACCAGACATTGCTTGAAGCGCTCAGCTCACCAACAATACCTGCTGATGAAAGAACCTTGGCCCGCCTAAAGGAAGAAAGCATGATCCTCCTAAGCGGAGGCACAGAGTCTCCTGCCAATGCACTTTCTGTGGCCGCATTCCATTTGTACAATGACAAATCTATAATCAGAAAGCTCCGGGAAGAGCTGCAGCCGGTGATGCCCTGTGCTGGAGATTCTGTGCCTCTGGCAGACCTGGAGCAGCTGCCATATTTGGTTCGTCCCCTCTACTCAGTTCAGCTAGGTATCCCAACATCTAATATAGCCCGCGGCATATAGACTGGGGTTGTCAATGAAGCTCTCCGACTGTCCTATGGTCTCGTCTCTCGACCACCACGAGTTGCACCGGACGAGGCTTTGACATACGGGGATTTCACCATCCCACCGGGAGTAGGTCATGCTGCTTCTCTGTACTTCCACAGTGCTAACCACCTCCTCCGCAGACCCCGGTTAGCACATCAAGCTATTTCATGAATACAGATCCTACTATATTCCCAAACCCAGAGTCATTTAATCCAGAGCGCTGGATCCTAGCAAAAGAGCGAGGTGAAAATCTCACCCGATTCATGGCATCGTTTGGGAAAGGAAGCAGAGCGTGCATTGGCATAAAGTAAGTTGTTTGCCTCTGGCTAGACAGATCTGGACTAACTCGACATTTCCGGTACAGTCTAGGCTACGCAGAGCTGTATTACACCATAGCTGCTATGGCTCGCAGATTCGACTTTGAATTGTGCGAGACTACCGAGGACAATATTCGGGTTGTTCGTGATCGTGGACTCCCGTTTTCGAAGGACGGTCACTGGCGGGTTAAAGCTAAAGTGTCGAAGATTTACCACTAGTGATATGGTTAGTTAGATGCACCTGAATATCGCGGCCTTTTATGTAGCAGATTCAATGCGAGGCGCTGCAAGACTGAATACGCAAAGTATCAGTACATTTCCCCTCATGACCTCGATATGTTTGTGGTCATAAAAGCCGCCGAATATGTACTTGTTGCGTCTTCTGCACGGGGTTTCAAGACTTACACGTATTTCTCCCTATAGGGTAGCTTCCCCAAGTCGCATGACTCTGGTCAAAACGAGAAACATCACAAAACACTCCACGAGTGCAGTGGAGTCATCAATGGGGAGTTTGATAAAGTCTAGTGTAGGCTTATGCTGAGCTAACCTGGGGATTTTGAGTAGCTCAGGGAGCTTTTGAATTTTGATAACAGGAAAGGAAATCTGTTTTCTCTCGCAGCAGTCTGAAATTGTCTCTTCAGTTCTTCCTTATGATGTGTTGAGGCGCCTGGTTGGTCGGTAGGGAGGATCACGTGTGCTAATCACGTTGGCCACCCCCAACACGTTCTTCTTCCCTGCCGCTGTAGCCTAGATAACCAATACAAGCAACAATTTCACCTTCACTGAGCTGTAGCTCATAGCATGGTGCTAATAGATATCCGGCACTAGTGCCAGCACCTCTCAGGCGCTTCAACCCGTTAATCCTGTCCCTCCCTACAGATATCAATGACGAAGCATTTCGGGACAACATCGCATAGTCACGTGACCTGAAGGGTCATCTGGATGACGCAGGGGATCGTCCCGGCAGTTGCAGCTCACCGAGCCACAGACTTTTAATATGATTGCTCTTGATCACCCCGATCGCATCAGACTTTCCCATGTTTACTCATGGCATGGCTCCCGTTTCATGTCACAACATAGTTGGCTCAATAATCTTTGATCTATGGAGAGCATAATGAGCAGTAATGATATCCGATTACAGAATTAAGATAAGAGCACACTAAACCAAATCTTGCACCGTAAAGTCTGCCCCAGAGCGTTGATTTCATAAGGCATGCCATCTCCACCTATCTCAAAACACCTTGAAACCACTGGTGTTCCAACGCCTCACGGGCAGTAATTCTCTTTTTGGGATCAAAATTCGTCATGCCACAGATAAGATCTTTGAAATCATCATCAATTTGCTTCCAAAGGGCAAATGGTTGGCGCGGATTTTCCTTGTTTAACCCATCCCATGTTACCTTGAAGATCGGCACCCAAGGATTATCACCAAGGTGTTCGAAAAGACCATTCAATCCAACTTCATCTGCGAAGTATGAGATCTGGCGCTCAATTACAATTGCCAGTCGATGTATGCCCTCATCCAATTCGTCTTCTCCGACCGCCAGTATGACGTGTTTGTAAAGGACACAAATACACTGTAAGAAGTAAATAACTTGCAGATTGGGAGTGACTGGCAGGGGCTACTTACCACCAGCGCATACGAAAAGATATCAGACGGCTTACCCACTGGCCCTTTCGCATGAGCCTCGGGACTTCTTCACATCCAGTTGCCCGCTTGCTTGCCAATCATGTATGATCCAGGTGGAATATATGCGCTATCTTCCAGATCTCCAAGCTGGACTCTCTCGATCATGACCCCGTCCTGGGAATCCTTCCAGTTGACGAAGAAATTATCTGCCTTGATATCTATCTACAATAAGCCACGGCCTCTTAATCTAGTAAGAATGAGACATACCGGTATGAACAATATCTTGGTCATGCATTTCAGCAATCCCACGCAGGCCATCTTTCAGGATTCGTTTTACCGTTCCAAGGGACAAGTCCTTTTGACTAAGACGTAAAAGATGATCCGCGAAATATTCAAAGACGAACATTGACTGATCAGGGATAATATCTTGGGTAAGACGAACATGGCTAGCATTGTTGCGTAGCCTGTTATTTATGTCTTTAAGATATTCAAAATTGACTGCATGAATGTATTTCAAAATGAATTTTCGGTCACCAGCGCTGATGGAAATAATAATGAGAAAGTAATCATTACTAACTAGTCAGAGTTCACTCACGTTGCAAGGCAAACATGACGTCGTGGATCCGTCTCGTCCTGTAATACCCGTTCGATCTGATAATGGAGGCCAGACTGGCCAACGTAATCCTCAGTATTAACCGGGGAAGTTGACATTGTGCTTGTTCTGCGACAGAGAGTATGTTTTGCGAAAATGAATTTGCGGCTAGAGAGGTCCGGGACTACTAGGTTAGAGTATGCCCGGTTTCTGAAAGAGCGAACAGCCTGCGAACATAAAGATCCGAAAGATGGCATTGCAGGCAAGGTGCATAGTTCGGTTGCTGGGTCCAGGAAGCGTTGTTGGTACTTTGACGATGCCGCAAAGGAGTCCACTTGGGTTAAATAGCGGACCGTCCGAGCGCTTAGCCAGTCAAAGACCAATGCATAGTAAGCCGGCAATGCACCCCACAGGATCACCTGAGTGGCCAAGGGGCCGTCGCGACAAGTCAGCAGCGCTTACCCAGTGACGAGGTGGATTTTCTACCATTTCAAGCCCCATACTCAGCCTTGTCCGCATCGCTAGTGCTATATAGGTAAAGCGCTAAAATTATACCCACAAGCAGCGCAGAAAGAAGTGAGTGAATAAGTATAGAATATAGTTCTAGTGTGTGGAGAATATACAGATCGGTCGAACCCATACAGTGTCATTTCTCGGAATTTAATATGTCCCGGGCCAGAAAACTCCTGATAGTGTTATTTATATCTGCATACAATGCGTTCCATACATTCCTTCACCTTCGAAGCAAGAAAGGAATGCTACTGACCTGTGTCACCCTCCGTCAAAATCATGTGCTTAGCAAATAGTTTAGTCATCTCCCACGTGTCACATCTCTGTGGTCTCCCAGGGTCTCCTTGTGTCGCAGTCTCCCACAATCAACAATACTCCCGCACAAGCAAGCCCTAGTCATCCAGCCATGGAGCTCACTCAAGTTACCCCTGCAGAGATCCTCTTCAAAGAAAAGCTTTCCATGTCTGAGTTCTCTGCGATTTTCCTTGTCGTCGTACGAGAGCAGCTTTGTGTAATGAAGGTCGTGAGTCTAACCATCCTGCTGCGGCATGTGAATTACTGGACTAAACTATCTAGCACCACGGACGAGGCCCTCGAGAGTACTACGAGCCAGTCAACCGTGAACTGGACATCCACGTACGGGAATACACAGCCTACTGTCGCCTCAAGAACAAGGGACTGTGCGGATGTGTGGTGCCGAACCTATTGGGAAGACTGAGGAAATTCGATCCCAAGCTCTGCAGGCCTCATCTGGATACCTTCATTAGCGACAAATATCTGCCCAGTGCTCTGCTATTACAGTATATTCCACATATGGAAATGATCCACTTACATAACTTCTCGGAGAATCGGATGGATAACCTGATCATGGGTATTCAGGCCATCCATCAGGCCCTTGTTCGGCACCGAGATCCGAAGCCAAGAAACATGATGGTCCTCAAGAATGATCCGGGAAGGGTGATGTGGATTGATTTTGACCGTGCAGAAACTTACGATGAAGATACTATCACGGAGAGACAGGAGGAATTACTGGCGGAAGAGGAAGATATCGTTAGAGAGCTTAAAGAGTGCCTTGTAAGTACTAGCTTTTCTGGATACGATTCTGTTATTAATAAAGTTTACAGCAGGCGGACTGCCTTGGTGGTGAGCTCAAAGAGTCATATCTCTTTTATTGTTGAACCCTTAACCCATGCGTGAAAATCATGGAGATACGTTGTGGGTAATTCATGATACCTGTATCACAGAGTCGCTCACTGTAGGGAACCAGGAGCTTGGGTAAAAGGCCTACAGCATGTGCCAACAAGTTAATTTTGCCCTTGGTAACCAAAGTCAAGCAGGGATACTGTTGGCTGACTCGCAATAACTGCACTTCCTTGACACGACGTCTTCAAAAAGGGGAACAAGTTGACTCAAAACACCACGGACAGTTCCATGTGAAGTACCCACTGATTCCTTTTGTCCTCTCAATACTCTCAGTTTGGTCGTCCACTTTGCGAGTTAGAATGGTGTGACAGAAGGCAAATTGCTTGTTGTGCGGGGTCAGGGAGTCTGTCCTACCGTGGGACAGGGGGGTCAGAGTGATCCCAGTCAGAGACTATGGGCTAATTCAGTGCACACTTCGAGATACTAATACGAAAATGGACTGAGAGAAAGGAACCAATTGTGGTTGCATCTAGTAAAGCCTAAGGGATTGGACATAAGCCATTAATCAGCCACAGCATCGCGGCTGAGGAAATAGTTATGCTTGAATGAACAAATCTATTGTTTATTCATTTATGCTTCGTGATTACCTGTCCATTGTTGTCTACGGCAGCGACACACCTTTCTCATCAGTAGCCAACCCATGTTGCCTGGATTAGGGCTCAGCGGAACTATGATAGTTTGATAGAGAGCAGTAGTATACAATTATATTGGTGATACAATGGCCATGAAATGAGTACGAACACAGCTTCAGCTTTCGGGCAACCCAGTCCTGGGACCAAGCAAGGAACACAACCGTGCTGGGGCATGATAGGGTGCCCATGTACCCCCAACAACTGTCAAAGCAATCCTACTAATACAAACCCCACTCGACCTTCTGATTGCCGGCATCACCACCGCACTCCATATACCCTTTCGCGCCGACACGACCGTCAGAGGCGTATTTCGAGATCGATTCAGTGATGATATTGACGATATCCTGACTGCCAGTATGATAGGTGACGTCGCCAGTAACACCCACATTCTGGACGCCAAAATGGCAAGAGCCGAACTTGGCAATGGAGCGTTGGTGACCGATCCCAGTAGTCCACTCGCCGTTCGTGCCCTGGATGTTTTTCACAATCGTTTGACAGTCGGATACCAGCGGGGAGGCAGAGGAGGTCTCGTCCTGGTAGGTGTAGCCGCTGCACTTGGTCACGCCTTGCAACGGGTTGCAGGGGTAGTACGGGGCGCTGGAGTTGGACTGGGATGGGTTGGACCACGAGGCCCAGGCGACTTGGGGGCTGCACACCGGAAGGCGGATATAGCCAGGAGTGGTGATGTCTTGGTTGGAAAGATCTTGCAGAGTATCCTTGTCCAAGGGGTTGGCGACGGGTCCACCGTTGGCATTGCCGTTCGCCTCGTATGTTCTGACGGACCCCTCGATGAGATCGGACAAGGTAATATTTCCCCAGAATCCGGAGGCGAGGGAGCTCAGTCCTGGTGGAGCCGTGAAATATGTAGCGTAGTCGCACGGTGATGGGGATACTGAGCCACAATCCACGCAATCGATCGTCTCGGTGTCGTTACTCGGACAGCCCCGCCACGTTCCATCGGGATGGACCAGGTAGTACAGCTTATCCTTGTAGCATGAATAGGTGGCCTCTTGGGTGGCCGCGGTCATGTAGTCGGTCAAAGGGTTCTGCGCACTGCAGGGATAGCCCGAGTCCACGACGAAGGCGGCGGTGCCGGAGACCTCCCAGACTGACGGGATGGCGAAGCCAAAGAAGGCCTTGCTGATGTAGCTCTCAATCTGGGCGTTAGTCTGGGAGTCAGGTTTCGCGCTTACCGATGCGCTGCCGCCGCTGCACTCAATGAGATTACCATTGGCAATCAGAGTGGTGAGGAGAGAGATGGAGGCGTCAGATCCATTGAACAGGTTCCAGAGTTGATCTTGAGCGATGGCACTCCAGCCGGCGACTACGGATCCCAGAGTGGCGGAGAAAGTATCCTGGGAAGATGCGGTCCATTGGCCCCTGCATAGAAGCAATCAGCGGATATTGAAATCTATAAGACGCAAGGATACGTACGGTGCTTTCGAGGATATTGTGTCAGTCGCGATCGATGCTCCGTACGCCACAATGGCATTGGTAACATCAGCGGCAACGTCAGCGCCGGCATCGCCCAGAGCGGAGCTCAGTGCCGGTAGATCTGTCAGGACTATGGACAATCAGAACTAGTGGTCCAGGCGGCGCAAGTGCGAAAGTTGTATCCCAACTTACCACCCTCAAAGTATGGCGCGGCGACCACCGTGATACCGAGACCTAGAAGGTTGAACAAGATGTCTATCCACGTGTCGCTGGGAGCTGGAGGCACCGGGGCGAAGGTGTCCTCAAAGTCCTGGAGCTTGTTGTCGATGTACGTTCCTGCAGCTGCGTTGATGGCGGCAGAGAATTGGGAGTATGCCTGCATGGTGCGTTTCGTCAGCGGCTTTCATCCCTCTCAGTAGGGAGTGGCGAGGCTTACCGAGTTGATCACCGTGAGAGAATTATAGATCAGCATCGCTGCGGCACCTGAATCACCGGTGCCCTGGCCGAAACCTTGGAACCATCCGCACGTTTCGGCGTTATTGCAATTGCCAACTGGGCTGACCAGTCCACAATTTGTCTTTTCACCACCATGGAAAGTGTTCATGATGGACAAGGAGAAATCCCCTTCGGCAGGCGTCATTCTCGGCTGATCGATATTCTTCCAGACATTGATGGCATCGGACCACGCGTTGGAAGCGTCCAGCTCCGACCAGCGCTGGGGGCATGGCATCCACAGGGCATCTTGAATAGCCGGATCCGTACAAGTCAAGGAAGTCCAGTTGCCAGTTCGGTTACCCTCTACATAGGGATCTTTATCCAGGACGACGTCGTCAATGAGGGCAGCCCAGCTCTTGGCGATGAACGGGGGAGGATTGTACTTTTGCAGGTCGGTGGCCCAATCGGTGGTTCCACCCATGGCGAGGTCCTTGTAGAGTGCCCTTCGTGTGGCTTTGACGCCATCACTCATCCAGCCGACCCATTGAGTGTCGTCATAAACAAGGATGTTGGTGTCACTAGCGACGTCAATGTAGCTCTCGGTGACCCGACTAGAGTTGGCGAGAATAGCCTCGATTTCGGCATTAGCAATGTAACCCGCAGTTTGAGTACAAGGCCCAGGCGCAGCTTGCGAGTCATCGGCTGAGCCCAGGAATTGGCACTGAGGCCCGTAGCAGCCTGCTTCAGCCATGGCAAATGAGCGTCCGTAGCTGGTCACGCCGACAACGACCTGGTTGGAGGGGACACCTGCTTTGGTGATCTGGTGACACCAGGTTGGCATTAATGATGAAATGCAGTGGGATCCAGTAGCAGCAGGGGCCTCAAGCTCACCATAACTAAAGAGCCGATTGTTTCGGTAAGGTTGACGTCCGAACGTAAACAATTGCCAGTAGGACAGCCAAGCTGTGACCATTGATTGTTGGCATCCCACTATAATAGCAGAAGTGAAGTCTGGGTGAGTATTGTCGTCCACATGTCTTACTCTCAATCGAGAGGGGTGTCATACCTGTCCGTGCAAATCGTAGGTCATATAGATGATATAGTCCAGGAATGGGGTCATCTTCTTGATTGGAAACCCTTTTAGGTACCAATACGATGACGGCGCCGCAATCGTGATTTCCTTTTCATCCCCAAGGAGGTTTCTCAATACAACCAGGAAAGCGAGATAGTTGTCACCATCATCGGTACTAGCAGCAGGGATGCCAGGGATATCCGGTGCCTATAGCGAGAGGAGAAGGTTCATTAGCAGGTTAGACAACGACGCAGGCAGGATGTAAGGTAATTAATGCTCTTACCCCCGGATACTCCCAGTCGATATTGACACCATCGAGATCGTTGTCCTTGATAAAATTGGCAATGTTGGTCGCCATGGTCAGACGATTGGCAGCAGTGACGCCCTCGCGAAAGATCATATAAGTGCTCGGGTCGGTGGAAAACGCCCAGCCGCCAATGGACAGAACACGTTTGACGCCTTGGAGTCGTTTGAACAGGTTGAACTCGTAAGTAGTCGTGAGGTTAGGGATCTGGACCACATAAGAGGAGGATAGCACGCCAAAGGAGAAGTAGATGTGGGTGTAAGCAGAGGTGTCCAGCTGAGAGATGTCCTGGTAGAGGCAGGGCCGCTGCAGGTTGAAACCTTCGTAGAAACCGATACTGCGGTACGTCGCAGGGGGGCTACTTAGGACGATGTTGGTGCCACAGTTCGAGATGCAGCCATTGGTGCCAGGTGCCGCGGTTCCAGGTGCCCCCGTGCCAGTATTCGTGCAGAACCCGGCTGTCGTACCACACTAGGATCTTTGTCAGGCACGGACGAATGATTCGAGGGCAGGAACGACTTACTTGGCCCCATACATCGCAGCACGCATTCAGCGGGCACTCGTTGAGCAGAGAGATATTTTTCCCACTGGGAGGGGTCGGGGTGCCGGGGACCTGTGGCCCACAAATGGCATTGGAGACCGACGCCGGCATGGGCGGATTGCCAGTACTGACACAGATGACATTGTGAGGGTAGAGGCGCGTGCAGCCATTCCAAGCCCATGTGTCCTTGTTGAAAGTGTTGATATCATCCACGGTGATGCTGTATGTAGCGGCAATCTTGGAACAGCTGTCATCTGGCTGGACGGTGTAGGTCGCACAAGTGCCATCGGCCTGGGGCTTCGGAGCGAAGTCAGGCAACGTGCCGGCCGAACAGCAGACGTGCTCTCCCGGCGTCAGAGAAGAGCACTCGTTCGACTCGGGATTATACTTGGTGAACTGAGCCGGAGTGATCCCACATTTCTGCGCCAAGGTACTGCAGCTATCACCGGAGACGACCTGCACAGTGGAACAGGTGGTCCGAGGGGCGAGGGCCCTGCCCCGAATAGAGGTCGCATTGGCAGAAGTCGAGGTGGAGTTGGTGCTGATGGGCTTGGGGGAGGAAGGAAACAATGGCGTCGCCAGCGGGACAGTGCCGCTGACATTTTGGACCGATGGAAAGGCCAAGCATTCCGCCTGGGCCCATGCGCTAAGGGCATCTTGCACGGCAGCAAACGTTCCATTGCCTGTGGCCATCAGGCCAAAAACGTGGTGAGAAGTCTGACCCGGCTGGCAGAATTGCATGGCCACACTCGCCGAAAGGCTAGCGTTGGATGTTGCCATGGAGTTCTCCAGGTATGCCAGCACGATGTTACCAATACCCTGGCTCTGCAGACCTTGGCCAATGTAGAGCCCAACTGAGGTCGTGCCATAGCTGGCGAAGAGAATGGTCGGATGCTTCTCGCGGCCGAACCCATTAGACAGATATTGGCGCAACTGCTTGATGAGGGTGGCAAGAGAAGATGAGACTGAGGAGACCGGAGTGGAGGGCCAGGATCCAATCTGATATGTACCATTCACGGGGGCCGGGGCGCCTGCGGACTGTGATTTTAGGCTTGATGTGTTGGCCGGCAGACTCGCCCAATCGGGGCCGAAAGAGGTGCAGGCGTAGATGCGATGGAGGCTGTCCGGGTCATCGACAGGATCAACAAAGGAGAAGGAGTAAAAGAGAGACTCTTTGCACGAGGCGAGTTGGTCAAAATTGTGATAGAGGGACCAGTTGGCTGGATTGGGGCCCGAGGCGGCACATCGGGCGGGACAAGCAACAGACCGGCCCTGATACCCGGGGCTCGCGGAGAGCCGAACGGGCACCGTGACGGCGGAAGAGGTGCCAATAGAGAAGGACAAGGTAAAAAGAGCGAGATACAGGAACGTAAGGAACGGATTGCGTGGCCGAAGCCACGCACAACAAGCGGAAGAGAAAGACATCGAGCCACCGATGCGCCTGATGATTTCGTGGAAGGAACCGACGGGACCACGGAATTTATATTTGCTGGTGACCTCTCACTACTCGGCCAAGAGAACAGGTCCCCAGCCTGATCAACCTATCACCAGTGAGTCTCACGGACTGCCACTGCCGTAATTTCCCATGGACGGTTAAATCAGCGGAGAAATCGTCGCGAGGCCGCACTTGCGAACAGGGTTCCCTCGGAGTCCGACATCTACTGCCTCCTGGTGGAGTGCCTTACAGGGCCCCTCATCCTGGTCGAGGCGGAGCTTACACCTAGAGGAGACGGCGTGATACGACAAACAAGGGTCCTGGAACAATTGCGGAGCCAGAATCATAGACAAAAGAATAAAGATCGAAAGTAGTAATCAAAAGGTAACCAAAAGATAATAATCAGCATTATGAAATAATGTGCGGCTACTATCGGACCCCTATGCGACGCTAATCCACCGGGGTCCAGCATGAATGGACCCTGGATTGGCCAAGAAATGGCGCAACCTGCAGAGATCGGGCCGGCTCGGGCGCCACTACTAAAGACCTCCTGCAGCAGCATGCCGTGACTCCCGTTTAGCCGCCTGAAAAATCCCCCCTGAGGGCTTCTCGTCCTTCCTTCCTCATCTCCGTGGTTTCCTTGGTTTCACTGCTTTTCACTCCCTCAACAACCAGCCAAGCAGTACAACTTCATCAATGGCCGACACCACTCCAACCTTCAGTCCGGGCATCTTTGAAGTGGACTTGATATTCCCACGCAATGAAACTTACGCCCCTCATACACTGCTGCCCGTCGTGTTTGCGCTGCAGAATCCGCCTTTAGCTTTTCCTGTGGCTGCTTGGATCTCCTGGTCGTTGTGGGAAGGCAATAACTTGACTTCCCCAGGTTCCATCACCGACGGGGTTATTGAGCTGGCTTTATTGAACCTCACATCTACCGAGCCTCTCCTTGTCACCCGCTTCATTGACACGATTCCCTATCCGAACGGCTTCTGGACCTTTGAATGGAGCCTGCAAATGGACATGTGCTCTGCGGGATACGGCCCAGGTCAATTCATCGACACAAACAGTACGACCGTCTTCACTATCAGCCAGTCAGGTCAGGCTCCGGATCTCGTGGCAGCCACATCTTCTGATAAGTGCGGCACGATGAAAGCCTATGCGTACAACATAACCGCTGAGGGGGAGTCATGCGGCTACTTTGGGCCCAGCCCGACTACCAATCCATGCGCCGTGACGGTCAATGCTGCCGCAGCATCCAGTGTGATGGCGGCGGGCACCGCGCTCGCCTGCGACCCTCTAGAGTCGTCAATATACCCCAATGTTACTTGTCCGCCTGTTTCGGTCTCATCCTCCAACGTCGCGGGACAATATCACATGGCAGCAGCACCGACCTTGCTTACGCTGTTGGCCGTAGTGAGTGGGTTGATTCACCTTGGATGACAACGATGTATCTAGTGCACTGGTAGCGAGCCCTGGCCTCAATAGGCAAAGCAGCCATTTTCATATGTAGCAATATTATTGTCGGTAATATCGGATCAAGCTCGTTCTAACTGCCTTTCCACTCGTAATAATCGTAGTCAGTATTCTAATACCGCATGCAAGCGTACAAAGGTTGTGCATCGGAGTCCGCCGGGAGCTACTGGTGACACTAGTTCAGCCTTAGAATGCTGGGGAGGGGAGGTGTGGAGCTCATTCTGTTGGAGCGAAATGAGGGTTCCTGGCGACAGACCACTCGGCCAAAAGGACTAGTCCCAAGCCCGATCATCCTCCCACCAGATGACCTGACAGTTCCGGGTGGACTCTCCCGTCTGCCCCATGAGCTTGTCTGCCTTGGCAACAACCTTTATCTAGATAGGGGGCCCACTCGATTAGGAACCAGCTTTAGGCATCGACATAGAGAAAGCCACTCCTTTCAGGGATAGCTCTATGCCACCTACTCAGCCTTTTTGGCGGTATTATTCTGATACAGATATCACCCTGTCCGAGTCGGTCGGCAGTGGACAGCTGAATTGCACGCCCTCTCAGGGGTTTTTGAGTTCAGGAGAATGCAACCGTACTGAAACCTTACCAATCGCAGAGTCTACTAGTGCGTTGGTCCCTGAAATGGGGCAATGTTGCGGTGCAGAGTGATTGGCCCTTTTGAAAACTAGCCCAGGGTACTAGGGTTCAAGCTAAGCCTTGCGAGGTGTTACGAAGCTTTACCCCACCCACGCCCAATTTGCAGCTAAGGCTTCCGGTTGGTGCGATTGAAATCGGGCCGAGAGGTCTGACCGCCGGCCGACATTTTAATTTTCATTTGATTAGTATCCACTCCCTCTATCCAGTGACTATCCACATCGCTCAGCTGTAGACAAGGGGCTCGTACGGACTCCGCTCACGTTCCCGACAATGTCTCAGTTCGGAGTACTCTAGACATCAGCCCATATCTTTCTTCGGATCTGAAGGCGCACGCATGTTCTATACCATGCATGGCGTGAAGCGGTATGCTAGGAGCTTCTATGGCTTCAGCTTCCTGGGCCATGGCTGTGCAGTTGCGCGACAGAACATAAAGACCTTGACGGTCACATCATGTCCCTCCAATTTTCACACATCAGGGCCTCACTTTCTCCCATCACTGCTTTTTGTATTACTGGGCTCACTCCTGAGGTACTCTCGTGCATCACCTATCCGTTCTCAAACAATAATCAAACATGATGGTGCCGATTTCACTCAGGACAGGCCTCTTTCTACTCCCCTACCTCCACTTGGCATGGGCAATGGCTCTGGCCCCTCGTCAGCAGGTCATTTGTAGCTATGAGTCTGCTGCCAGCCCCGGAGATACCTGCGAGTCCCTCTCCGCCGAATGGGCTATGAGCGTGGAGACCTTCGAGGCTCTCAACCCAGGCATTACCTGCCCGGATCTTGTGGCCGGTCAGGACTACTGTGTGGCCGGCACAGTATCACCTGGTGGGCCAACCACGACCTCGTCATCTCTCACTCCTTCTACTTCAACCTTTACTTCCACCACTTCCACCCTTTCCACCCTTTCCACGTCATCAACGACCTCTTCATCATCACCGGCTCCATATCAGCCCCAGCAAACGGGCACTGCCGCCAATTGCGACCGATTCTACCTAGTCCAACTCGGGGACTCGTGCGATAAGATCGAAGCCCAGTTCGACATCAGCGCGAGCGAGTTCCTTGATTGGAATCCCTCCATCAACTCTGGTAAGCCCCACCCACTTAATAAACCGTACCTGTAACTGACCAAGCTTCCAGATTGTACCAACATCCTCGCCGGCTACTACTACTGTGTAGACGTCCCCGGTGCTAGCAGTCCCGGGACCACGACCACCGTCCCAGCCACCACGACCACTCCCGCTGATGGGATCACCACGCCCACGCCCATCCAGACCGGTATGACCGACACTTGCAACAAGTTTGACCTCGTTCAACAGGGCGATAACTGCGCAGCCATCGCCGCCAAATACAATATCCCCCTGTCTACCTTCTACGCCTGGAACCCGGCGGTCGGCTCCTCCTGCGCTGATCTCGACTTGGGATACTACGTCTGTGTCGATACCATTGGCTACACGGTGCCGACCACGACAACCTCTGCGGGCACCGGCATTACCACCCCGACACCCTACGAGCCGGGCATGGTAGCTGGCTGCACCACTTTCTATTTCGTCAGTTCGGGTAACACGTGCGCTAGTATTGCTAGCAGTCATGGCATCACAATCGCCGAGATTGAGCTGTGGAATCCTAATGTAGGGTCTGGCTGTACGGACTTGTGGTTGAATGATTACATTTGCGTGGGGGTGTGAGAATCGGTACGTATTGGAGGAAAGCGGATGCAGTTGATGCAAAGGATATAGTATGTGGGAGCGGCTTTAATCGAAGGGTGGCAGGGGCAACAGCTTCAAGTAGTGTAGGATCTGTATATATGATGTATAGTACCTCTTAGGACAGTTTGAGCAAAGTGCGAGGGGCTAAGGGAATGGTAAGTATACTACAAGTAGGTTTTAGTATCGGACACAGTATTACATCTCTAGATAGAAGCTTAAGATATATCTTTTCTTTCAATACCATACAGGGCCTGTTATCATTACCTCCTAGTCTCTTGTAGTACATCATTGGTCTAAATCATAAAGTATTCTAGTTCCTAGAGAACATGTATAGAAGGGTATATTTCAAGATCGAACCCGGAGGGAGCTTGGGACTGGCATACTGAAGTTTAATCGGAATATATTCACCGAGGCTAAAGGAAAATATAAACAACAAAGCCCTTCTAGCGAGACCACGATCGTGAATTTAGGTTTCCAATCAGAGCCCATGAAAGGCAAAGGAGAGAAAATCGGAATACTTAAATGAAGGAGTTCGTGGTTAATGTCGTGAATATGAGATTCTGAGGCGTAGAACAGAGTTCATGGAGTACACATCATCACCTTAGTATGAGTAGCAGAAAAAGATATCCTCTTTATCAGTTTGGTCAACTGGTGTCTCCTCGTTCCGAAAACCTGCATCTTCCAGCACCAGTCCTTGGCCATGCAGGACCTCCATCTTCTTTCTATTCAGCATCACCGCATAAGCCGCAAAAGCCAGAAGCAGAAAGATCTCAACGCAGTAGGCCACCAGCATTGCCACGATTCCGGACGTATAGGTGGGGGCCTCATTACTCTTAAACGAGAATGGTCCCACAATATTTCCAACACAGTACGAGACGAAAAACAGAGCATTCACCACGGTCCGCTTGGTAGAGCCTCCGGTGTTGGCGGTGATGAGTGACATGACCATTGCAAAGGAGGCGGTGTATGTGCTCGTCAACTGAAGATCTCAATCAGTGGGTTTAATTCGGATTTCAGAAATGTATTGTGACGTACCCAGTAACAAACTAATAGTGCGACTTTGTGATCTCGAGATATCGTATGGATCCCCACAGCACCCGCTAGGGCAGGACAAACGTAAATAATGGCCACAAGACAGCGTTTCTGTCCTGGCAGCCACCGTTGAAGATACATGGCAGAGACATTGGAGACCAAAACTACCATGCCATAAGGAATTTGAAACAACGTTGTGACCAGATTCGAGTATCCGAATCCCTCGATAATGAGACTACCAAAGTTGCTGGCTGCTCCATTCACAACCTGAGTACTGACTCCGCACAAGAAGAAAAGCCAGGTCTTGGGGTCGGTAAGGGCTTCGATGATTTGGTATTTCTTGATCTCTCGGTGGTTCGCTCCCTGGTGTCTTACACCCAATCGCTGTACGGCTGCTTCCCTTTCCTCTGTGTTCAACCAGGGGCTATTGGGTTAGTCTTCTCAAGACGAAAACAGGTGAGGAAACTTACGCTGTTGACGGGTGTTCGGCAAGCGTGAAGAACATAAATATGGCCCAAGCACAAGAAATAGCGCCAATGAAAATGAATTGGTACTGCCAGGACTGTAGGGCTCCCTTGATTTGGCCGACTCCAAAAGCTAGGAGACCTCCAAAGGAGTTGGCAAGACCAAGGAAGGTTGACCACCAGCCAATACGAATCGGTTGTTCTTCTACTGTGTACCATGTTGCGGTGATCAAGAGATAGGCCGGGGTCGAACATGATTCGAGAGCTCCGATCAAGAAGCGCAAGGCCAAAAAAGAGCGGAAGTTGGAGCAACCCGCCAAAGCGATTGTGATACCACCCCAGAAAAACAGATTGACTGATAGCCATTTCGAAACCGGTACTTTTTGCATGACGAATGTTGTTGGATACTCGAACTGTTTGCAGAATGAACTGTCAGTCAATAATTCAAACATTGGATAGAGGTAATACTCACTGCAAGATATCCAAAATAGAACATGCTTCCTATCCTCATTCTTTCATTAGTGTCCACTCTCTTTGGAAACGTAGATTGCCACCTACCTAGCCAACTGTACTCCGTCCCATG
Source organism: Aspergillus ibericus CBS 121593 (assembly GCF_003184845.1). Classification (NCBI taxonomy): domain Eukaryota; kingdom Fungi; phylum Ascomycota; class Eurotiomycetes; order Eurotiales; family Aspergillaceae; genus Aspergillus; species Aspergillus ibericus. The sequence goes on from NW_020292127.1 coordinate 139,606, forward strand.
CAAATGCAAACTCTCTTTCAACCCAAAGACAGCGGAGTATCCGAGCATTGCCTTATCGATGTAGGTGATCAGGTAGGTAATGCAAATAAACGGGATCACCATCATATCGATCTTGCGGATTACTCTCTTCTCCAATGCAGGGTTTATTACAGGATGGAAAGTCGTGAGTTGGCCATGTTTGGGAGCGGTAACTGGGCCGTCCCCCAAGGACTCAACATGTTCACTAGAACTCTTCGTGTAGTCTAGTCTTCTCATGTTCGAGATGTCATATGGCAAGAGTATGAGAGATGGTAGAAAATACAATGTCCTGTGTAGGACAGGCGTACCCCAGGTTAGACAGATCCTGATTTTCTCCACGGGTAAAAATGAGAAGAAGGGATACAGCGCTATGGGGTCCGGGGCCCCCATACATGTGGGGTTTCCCCAGGCCGACGAATGGGGTTAAGATCGGCGGATGCCATGCTGCCATCTCATGGGTTGTACATGGGACTGTCGGATTTGAGGGCGGAAAAGACGGCAGATGGTGCTTTTCCTGGGGCGTTGTGGGTGTTGCGATCATCAGGTAGATCCATGTCAAGGCAAGCCACTGTCGGATATAATTTCGCTGACGCAAGCTCGACTATATCAGAAACCCCTGCGTAGTCCATTCCAGTTCCAAGTACAAATCCCTCACATTCCATGGGCGTTGTAACAATCATATGGTGAAACACCATGATTGCGCACAATACAGTGGCTTTCCCAGTAAAACAGGTACATAATATGTCAGCCATAATTGAAAGTGTTGTCAAGAGACTTTTCTGCTCCCCTTCAATTTGCCCTTATCCGCCGTTTAGGGCGCTATCCGTTTTCCGCTGTTTATCCGCTTTGCGTAAGTTTATTAGTTGCCCTTGTATCACGCGCGCGCCACGCCTCATGCTGAAGCAAGGCACGGTTTATCAGAACATTAGATTCTTCAATAAATGCGTTGGTTGGCAATGACGGTGATATTATGTCGACTGACACTTATATAGTATGTCATGGCAACCCGATCATCCCATTGAAAAGGAGATATGTTCATGTAGACCTTCAAATAGGATCATGCTTTAGGCTGAAAACAAGAGAGTGGAAAGAATAGTCTATTGAGATCAACATCAGTTTTCTATGATGGAACTACACCTGCTTCAACAAACAAAATGGTGGCGTGGGTGATTAAGATCCTACTATGGAGAGATGGTAGAACATCATCTGGAGTAGCAAGCAATCAGACAAGTTGACCGCTACAATGTACATGAGCTCTTCCTAGTTGCTTCGCAACATGACGAAGTTAATTCCCCGGCGTCGATGGAGCCCGGAATGTAAGGGACCCGCTATCAACACCCAAGCAGTGTGGGGATTACCAGGCGGAAAAGGGCGGAGCTACGTTTGGTGCATTATCCGCGAGGATCGGGGAAAACGGAGTTGACGAGAGGACCGATAATTGGTAGCAGCTCGGATGATATATACGTCCCGTCCCCCATATTTACTCCTCCTGACCATCCAATGCTGTGTACTATGCTGTGGGTGAGCAGTGATTATACACCATCCGAGTAATCTATTTAACGATGTTCACACATGGTTGTTGCCAACAGAACTTTGTTCGTTGTCCGGGATGATAGACGTCATTCCCATCGCAACACGGCACCACGAACATACTAATCTGCCCTGTTAAAGCAGCACACACGGCCATCGGACCAGCGCCAGAGATAATCGGTGCCTGACTGACCGATAAGCATGATAAGTGGTGACATTCTGCCGGCAGATTACCCCACCCACCGCAAATCGAAATCGGCCCAATGGCCGCTCAATCTCTCACCGCCTGCCTCTGTCGCGGCATTTTTTTCTTAAGCCCGATGCTGTTGCCATTTTCCAACAATCATCAACACCCCAGATTACTTTCAAAAATCGCACAGTCATCGAGAATGCCGTTCCTCACAAACTTCACTCTTCCCAGCTCGGCTCAGGAGCTCGAGGTGCCTGAGACCTCCGACGCTGCGTTGTTCCTCGTCTTCGTGTCCTCCGAGGACCCCGCGACCCGACAGGCCTGGTGCCCGGATGTCCGTGCCGCTTGGCCCACGATCAGGGCGACCTTCTCCGGTGAGGAGAGCCCCCGACTGGCGGTGATCGAGGTGGGACAGAAACCCGAGTAAGTTTGCTGCTCTCGTTACGGTGTTGTTCTGGCCCAGGGACTCTCTGCTGACCAATTATCAATAGATGGAGGGATCCGCAGAATGTCTACCGCAACCAGTGGAAGGTGAACTGCATTCCGGCCCTGGTGCGGTATCAACGAGTCCAGAGTGAGGTGGTGGAGACGGGGAGACTGGTTGAGGGGGAGATTCTCAACCAGGAGAAGCTGAGCAAGTTTATTGGCTCGTCGCGTTGATCTTGGCTGTGCTTCTTTAGAATTTTGACTCAAGCTTTAAGTAATATGGATGAAACGGCTACCACGTGAAGAGAACATTGACGTAAATTTTAACGTGTTTATTTAGAGATGAGGAGGCAGACTCACTCGCTGATTTGTAACCAGCAAATGCTACATTTCTAAGAACAGTCTTATGTACTGGGGCTACTATATTGTAGAGTGCCAATATATCTCGGCACGGACGAATTCCGGCGGGATTCCTTTCGGTCCTCCGGTTCCTGATAATGCCAAGACTCTTGCAGTGAGAATATGACATTCCTACTAGCCAGGTTATCGAATTACTCCTACAATACCGACGGATTTGCCAATGCGAAGTCCGATCCCTCCTTGGGCTTGTCACATATATAAATGTATCGTGAGCGATGACTTACTAGAGTATCAGCAACTTTTTCATACCCTCGCTTCTCATCTGAGTCATCTCTCATCAACGCTAAAATGGCCAAAACAGTGTTAATCACCGGTTGCAGCGATGGAGGACTCGGAGCGGCCATGGTCAGGGTCTATCACGCCAAAGGCTTCCGGGTCTTCGCGGCGCTACGGAACCAGGCCAAAGCCGGATCTCTGGCTGAGATTGAGGGCATAGAAATAGTCCAACTTGAAGTCACCTCGGTCGAGTCGATCCAACAATGTGCCAAAATTATTGCGAAACATACTGGAGGGTCTCTCGACATCCTGGTGAACAACGCGGGTATCAGTGCTATCGTGCCGCTGCTCGACGCATCCCTTGATGACGCCAAAAGGGTATACGACACCAATGTCTGGAGCATTGTTGCTATGGCGCAGGCGTTCGCGCCAATGCTCATGAAGGCTAAAGGGACCATGTGCAACCTTAGTTCGGTGTCTGGCGAAATGGTTTTTGCATGGGCGGGTATGTCGCGTCGCTTGTCCTGAAGCTTTAGGCCCTCGCTGACCGATGCAGGTGTCTACAGCAGTTCCCGCAGTGCCGGGACACGAATCTCCGAGACTCTGCGTCTCGAGATGGCGCCTTTAGGTGTGCGAGTGGTCACCGTTGTCCTCGGTGGTGTCCAGACCAGCGGAAACAACCCGGCCAATATACCAGACCTTCAGCTGCCTCCGGGCTCGTACTACCACAAAGTCATAGCCGTCATTGACCGGCATAAGAAGACCATGAACCATCCCAACAAACAGAATATCGAAATTGCAGCGAAGAACGTCGTGGAGGATTTGCTCAGTGAGCGTGGCAACTTCATTCGACGCGGACAGGCTTCAACTCTGAGTTGGTTCTGCAATACATTTCTTCCCTACAGATTCTTTACTTGGATGATCAATCGGGAGTCTGCTCTTGGGGAAATTGGGTTTGTAAGTGCCTGAGGGAGGGTAATTCGGAGGTCATTACTCAGGTGTATCATAACCATGTATTGTGAACAGATGAAAACATTAGTATCACACATACAATTCTTTGGAGCATTTACTTGACTTTGAGTGCCAGATATTGACTTCAGTAGACTGATTTTGGATCCACCTGAATATTGCTCCTGTCAGCCTTGTGGGGAAGCGCCGGGAGAATCTTCGTCTTGGTGACACTGGTGGATATGGTGGGGGCAGAGTTCAATCTAGTGGGTACTGGGTAGCAGGCGGGGCTATATCTAGGAGTGGGGAAGACAAAGTGAAACAGCGAAACGCAGTCTTCTTGTATCACTGACTAGTCTCATCCCTGGATAAGGAGTAAATTTGCACGTAGTCACGTGTCGTAAGCCTTAGGCCACAAACGGACCGGCTCCGGTTTCCTATAACCCCGTTGCCGCCCGCTATTTTATCATTCATTCTCACGTCTCCTGACATTTCTCCTAATTCCTTGCTGTTATTGCAATTGAGCGATCTATGGATACTTTGGCCCATTTAAACAAGCAGGAATATTGATTCCAGAGGTGGTGATACGGGAAGACGCCAGTAATCTTCGAACGGATTTCGGCAGCCAAATCCGTCGGAATAGCACGGAAGATACCCGATCGAGTTCCATCCCTCCGACGAGCAAGATCACACCTCAAAACCAGTTCATCAGAGGTATCCGGTCAGTCTGGAAATATGGACAAATCGAAGCCAGCCTATGGCCAAGCCTGTACACACTGCTACAAAGCCAAGTGTCGTTGTGTACGTACCACAAGTGGCGGGACTTGTGAGAGGTTAGTCATATAGGCCGCTTACTACCTGGCAGTCGCTAAGGGTTTCAGATGTCTTCGACTCGGGAAAAGATGTCAGCCATCAGGGTCGCTTCGCAGGCGGAATGTCCATACAGCAGAGGAATCGGATGCGCGCATTTCTCGGCTCGAAGATAAAATGGAGAGCTTGTTATCTGCCATGCAATCCTTTATCGGCTCGCCCGTGCCTAACGGGCATGGCATATCGTCACATCCAACTCACCTTGATGAATTATCAGTAAGCACGACTAGTAATATGCGGTTGGGTGAGCCGACCTTCGCAGGGGACTCCAGTGCTACAGTATCACCGAATCCGAATCCCTTGTTTCTGTCTCCAAATCATCCTGAGTTCCCCCATGTTCCATGGCCAGATCAAGCAGACGAACGAGTCGCATACTTTTGCTCCCGGATGCTGCCATACTTTCCTTTCATCCACTTTACTCCAGACATGACAAGCGGGTATTTGCGTCAAAACCGGCCTTGCCTGTTTCAGGCTATCAAAACAGTCACCACGTTTTCGACACAGGAAAGACAAGTTCAAGTCGAACAGTTAAAACGTCTACTCTTCACATCCGCTCTACTCGATGTTCAGTCAAATATTGACCTGCTGCTTGGAGTACTAACCTATCTAGCGTGGAGTACTGATGCTTTTCTTGGCAGAGCAGACCTCGTTTCTCGCCTTATGATGCTCGCCATGTCACTAGTATATGATCTGCGGTTGTTCAAGCCATCCTCGCCGGACGTGCAAGTCATGATGACTATCACACAGGGGCGGGCCGATGACAACAGCCAGAACCCTGATGACGAAACCCCCTACACCGTACTAGAAAGGCAGCGGGCAGTCCTGGCTTGTTTTATTTTGAGCTCGAAGTGCGCTTCCTGGTTACCAACTCAATAGCCTCCTCAGTCTGGGTCAGCGTACTAATGTCTTACCATTCTTAGTATCTCGTCACATCTCGGTCGTCAAGACGCTCTAAGATGGACGCCTCAAATGGAAGAGGCCCTCCAAGTCCTCACACTGAACGGATCGTGTCCTTCAGATAGATTGTTTGTCTTGCAAGTACGCTTGCAGCTATTGAAGCAAAATGCAGATCACGTCCGGCAACAAGACGATACGGATAGCACTCGTACTGCAACAACTTCTTCGGCTTCAGCACCTCACTTATTGTATGCGAAGGCTTTACGAAGGCAGCTGCACGAGCTCGGGGCTTCGTTTCCTCCGGACCTTCAGCAAATAGGTTAGTAGCATGTAAACCACATCGGCTAGCATATATTTTCGCTGCAGATTGCTGAATCTCTCCCTCGAGACAGACATTCTAAAGACACACGCCCAATACGTCGAGCTATACATAAACCAGCTCGCCTACTCCATAAGTCGAGACTGTCTCGCTCTAGGGCACACGGTGCAAGGAGCCAAAAGTGATACAGTGCTAGGATTCCAGCGCCTTGAATGTCTATGGCAGTCAGTTGAGAACATCAAGACGTGGCTAGACGTGTTCTACGCAATCCCGTGCTCGAAACTTGTCGGCCAGCCCTTTCACTTCTGGTCACAGATGATCCTCAACATTACACTTTTGAAATATCTTTCGACGCTCCAAGACCCAGAATGGGACTGCCAAGCAGTGCGAAACACGGTCGACCTGGTATCGACGATGGACTGTATGCTTCAGAAGCTGGATCAAACTAGCAAAGAACCGGAGCTCCAGTGTAACGACCACTTACTCACTTATCTGACCAAGCTCTTGACCAAATGTCGGCAGTGGGCTGAAGCTCGGTTGAACATGGCTTCTCGAGGCATGGAGACACCATGCCAGAATGATACTACGAGTCACAATCATCACATTCCGGACCTGGATCAGATTGTATGGATGCAGTCGATGGATTTGGGAGATGATCAGTGGTTTGACAGTGTACTTAGTATGCCTACATTTTCCTAGGGATTGGTTCTGAGTTCCAGTGGTACCAAAGTGACTGAGTGATCATTCAGTGGCACAGCTATGTATGACTGAAGCTATTATGTATAGCGTATGGCAATATCTTAGCCACATATCTAATTACAGCGACAATAGCCAGCAGCGACTCATAACCCACTCTTCTCACCTTCCCACACATTTCTCTAACAAAACAGGGACCTCATCACATACACGTCAGCACCCTGACACCTCCAATAAACACAAACTGCACTCGGTCAACCCTCTCCTACGCCGCACCAGCACCAGTCCCATTTCCAACAAGGTTCGTCCGGAAGAACTGAGTCAACCTTCCAAACGGAATAAGATCCACGCGATCATACAGATCAACATGACCAGCCCCCGGAATCCAAAGCAACTCCTTTGGTTCCACAGCCCGGGAATACGCGTCCTCGCTAAACTCCCTCGAATGGGCCTGATCACCAGTAATAAACAGCAACGGCCGGGGTGCAATCGAGTCGATATCATTGAACGGGTAGAAGTTCATGAACTTAAGGTTGCTAGTCAAAGTCGGATGGGTGGTAAGCTCCGGGGAAGAGCCAGCAGGAGTGAACTCGCCGCGCGACGTGCGGTAGAAATCATAGAACTCGCGACCGACTGCCGAGGTATTGGGGGTGAGTACGTTTGGGGCTCCACTGGTGTACTGCGTCAGACTGCTGTTCTGGAGCTCCACCCAGCGTTGCTCTGCCGCGTTGGCGATGACGGCCTGACGCTCCGCCAGACTCTGCGAGTGATTCAGTCCGTTCCGGTTCACGGCTCCCATGTCGTACATGCTTGCTGTGGCGATGGCCTTGATGCGCGGATCGATCTTGGCTGCGCTGATCACGAACCCGCCGCTACCGCAGATGCCCACGGCGCCGATGCGCTCGCGGTCAACGAAGTCCTGGGTGCCGAGGTAGTCGACGGCGGCGCTGAAGGCTTCGGCGTAGAGGTCGGGGGATACGGCGTTGCGGGGTTCGCCGGAACTGCCGCCCCAGAAGGTCAGGTCGAGAGAGACGGTCACGAAGCCTTGTTCGGCGAGCTTGGTGGCGTAGAGGTTGGCGCTTTGCTCTTTCACGGCGCCCATGGGGTGGCCGACCACGATGGCCGGGGCGTTGGTGGTGGTCAGGTTCTTGGGGACGAAGAGGTTGCCGGCCACTGTCATTTGGTATTGGTTCTTGAAGGTGATGGGGCGGAGGGTGACGGTGTTGCTTCGGTAGAAGTTGTCGGCTCCGTAGGAGAGGTTTTGGGCGGTGGTCACCATTGCGTGGAATATGGTTGTTAGGGTGAGTGCGGTTGGCAATTTCATGATTTGCTGCTGTTCAAGACTCCTGATTTGGGATAATGCTTGAGTGGATGGGATGAATTGTGACTGCTGGGATGGGTGTTGGAGGGCGTTTTATAGTTGCGTAGCTGGGCAATGGGGCTCGCACTGCCGTCGTGGTACGTCATGAGAGTAAGCAACGGAGATTGCGAAGTTCTTACTTCCTTGTAAGATATGCTTTCAGGATGGAACCGTTGCAGCCTAGAGTCTAGAATACCGGCACATGGTGATCATCGAAGAGGTTATTGACTGGTCCAGGGGATGAGACCACTCAGTTGATGCAACTTGCTTACCTGTGGGCCGGATGTCCCTGGTTGCATTGCGTAGACCTCCGCATGGAACAGAGCTGCACATGCATAATAAGAACCAAGTATATGCCTGATCCCAGTTATCACACCAGATAATGCTTGGCAGGTGGGATCGGCCCGGCTTGGCGTAAGCAACGTGCGTTAGCGCCCGGGGTGCAGAACCTATAATTGGGACCGAGGTTCGACCGGAAACATGCCGGTGTGGCAACCGGTAATTGTCACGCAATCGCCAAGAAATATTGAGTAGGCGGGAGTCCAGAAAATTCCATTGTCTACTGGGCGTACATCTTTACCTTTTTTGTACTTCTGCCCTCAACCTCAACATATAGAGTTCACCTATAGGATTCTTACGGTACTGCGTTGTCTTGCTGGCACTGACGCATAGTTGTATGTACATGCATCAATGTGATAGCTTGAAGGCTACCCAATGTTTCTGATTCTCTTGAAGCTGGAAGTTGAGCAACAGGCCGAACCACACAAAGTTGAATAAATGTACCAGGTCCACAAACATGATTCTCAATCAACTAGCAGAAATATCTCAAGTTATAGATTGACACGAAACGATAAAGCCAGCGGTGCCAAGCACTGTAATTGTCATCTTAGGTTCTAAACATAAAGGACTGGGATAGCGATATTCGGGGGGATATTAGAGATTGGATTCATCATAATGTTAAGATGGGGCGTAAACGTATCTAAGGGTGCTTATCCTAGCTCATTGGCTATATAGAGCCTCAAAGTCGTGGAAAAATAAACAACGAAGCCTATGAAGATAGATCTGGTCGTCATATGTTGATCATCATATATCGCGTAATAGTATCAAAGCAATATTTTCAGCGCATCAAATTGCCTAGTCTACGAGGTTAATCACCAAGTCCCATGCGCTAAACGGACATTCCACATACCACTCAAGCCCTGCCTTGCATCCAATACGGGGGAGGACTTGATCCCGAGAATGCGCTCGGGGCCTCTGCCAAACGGCCCTTGGTCACAGGGGTCCGGCGACGACAACAGGCACACAGGATCGCAATCAGTACTCCAAGGAGTAAGCCACCTCCAACACCAGCCACTACTCCAATAAACAGAGGACGATGGCGATCGATCCAAGATGAACTGTCCCGACTACTGTCCTCGCTGTTCTGACAACGTCCGCTATGACAAAGTCCACCTCGACACGGCGTGCCATCTAAGACATATTGTCTCATGCTCCTACAATACGACCCCGATCCGAAGTCGACAGAGCAGGATAGCTGACAGGATGTATCATCGCAGGAAGAAACGTCCGTGCCAAGTCCATTGAGTCTGTCTCGACACTGAAGGTCCCGGCTGGTGCATTCACCGCTGGCACAAAACAAGCTGGAAGAGTTGCCACAGGATTGTCCGTCTGAGACATGTCGGTCCGCTGGGCAGTCACTGCTGTGGCCTGTACAGGTCTCCTGGACGTCACAGGCCCCGGTACTAGGCCTACAGATAGTGCTTGTGTTGGCGAACTGGCATTCGGTACAACACGACCCGGCTGCGTCATCGCAGACAGCTCCATCAACGAACCGACAGGTCTCGCCGTTGCAGCACGCATTGCCATCGCAGTTATCGCCGCAGTCACACTCCTCTCCTGTCTCGACGATCCCGTCGCCGCACTCGCCGGAAGTGATTGTTGTGGGCGCCGCATTCGCGCTGACGAGGCAGTCTGTTCGCACCTGGTCGGAACCCATCAGGGAGCAAATGTTTCCCACAGTGCAGGGTGAGAAATCGGTTTGTTGACTGGTTGAAGAAGGGTTCATGATGTACTGTCCGCCCGCATCGCAGGTCGAGCGGGAAAGTGGACAACATTGTCCTTGGGAGGCGCAGGCGGAAGATTCACAGTCGTGAATAGCCCCGAAAATATGTCCAGATTCATGACTGAAAGATGTTAGGGGATATCATAATTGAGATAGGGGATAGGGCACTCACGCAAACACCTGCCATTGATTTGAAGTTCGCACCACGACGTTGGCACCTCTGTTTGGACTGCAGAGTTCTCCAACGAGTGACACACCCACCACGTTTCCAGTGGGGCAGTTAGTCATCAAGGTCCAGTAGGCATTGGAGTCGTCTTGTGCACCCCGCCAGGAGCTAAACTGCTGCAGACGCCAGTCCAGATCTCCGGACCCGCAGCCCACGTTCCAGGGGGTGGATTGTGAACCGGTTTCAGGACAGTCTCCGTCACTTATTGTGAGGTTTCGTATCCCAAGAGAGACGTTGAAACGACGTTCAAAGACCTCCGAAGCTGCGTTGACCATGGTGATCAGCTCACGTCGTGTCTCCTCGGCGGAGCTGAATGCTGCTCGGTAGGAGCAATCTGCTGCCAGGCCGACCAAAGCGACCCTTCTGGAGGTGGGACATCCGGCTGTGCTGCCAATGCTGTTAATAAAGTTATCGGATCCCATGAACTGGCGCTGAAATAGTGTGGGTTGAGTGCCGTTCGTAGACGATGTGTCTCCATTTGGCGCATCATACAGACCATCCGAAGATTCTTCCAACAGCATCATATCCGTCTGCCTTTCTAGGGAAGTGGCATTCCTACCATCCGATACCAACTTTACACGGAACTGCTGATGGCCGAGGCTGAATGCACCTTTAAACAAAGGGCGATCCCCATCTTGGGTAATATACACTCTCGCCCGGCCAGCTATGCCCTGTGTCTGGTTTGTATAACGCACCCAAGCATCCCCCCTGAACACCCTGGTCTGGTCATCTTCGAGTGAATGCGCTCGTTGTATAGCCCCGTTCCTATCGACATACCGGATATGAGCACCTTGTGGCAGGATATCACGGTTGGGCTCCAATTGCAGCAGTACTTCGTCCTCGTGCCCATGTATGCGGAAGGTCAGGTCAAATTTCTCAGCACTCGTGGTTCTATGTGATGGTGTGTGGATCACAACGTCGTGAAGAAGGGCTGTCCGGTGTACGGTCTGGGTATGTACAGAGTGGGCTTCGTCATTAGCATAAGTCACGGAACAGAGTCGAGTTAACCTACCTATCGCATTGTATGCCAGAGATAGAAAGTATACAACTGATGGAACGTATAATGAGGCCTTCATGCCGACTTCAATGTATTTCCGGTGCAGGTGGACTACGACCTTCCTTGTGTGAAGACATCTTGAATATATCTATATCCACTGTATGATACACATCCAGACCCGATATCCGCATCACTTCACTGCCACTGAATCCAGCCAAGTTATTCAGGCACCAGCATAACCTCCTTCTCGAAGCCCGGTCGATGTGGATCGTTGTCACTGCTTAAATCCGGGCCTTGGGTAAAGCCGGCACTTGGCTGAGCTCACTGCTGAGCAATGAGCTGCTGCCAGGATACAATGCACAGCCTCAATGACGCGGCACTTCTTTCCATGGCGAATGCCATGGATTACGGTCTAGAGGCGGGCACATGGCAATTGTGGTGCTCATAACGGCACACCATACAAGTTATGACTAAGTGAGTATACAGTCGCTTACGCTTATCGTACCATCACTATTGGCTGATCACAGCCTTTGACCATGGATTCTAGCATCGGGGACGTGTCTGAGGCATGGTGATGCAGAGATAGGCGACACCAGTCAACCCTGCGCCCCACAAGTTAGGCTTTGTTAGTGCTGCACGCTAATGCAATGTGCTTACGCCAAGAAGGACCCACTTTGTCTCCATTCAGATGATAACGCGATTAAACCCTGGCACTGTGGCTCAACTTGATACATATTCACCATTCATCAACCAGAAATTACTGCTGCCTGGCGAGACCTGAGACCCCGGGCACAGACAGAGATTTACTACGATGTGAGCCACCACATCTATCGCCATAGAATATGATGGATCGTACCAATTGGCCAACCTTCTACCTTTGTTCCCTCCACCCTAGATACAAGGCTACGGGGCAACAGATAAATGAAACTTCCCATTAACAACCGTGACCACTATCTCCAACAACCTACACAAACAACCCCGCCGATACCGGAGCCGACCACATCTGCTCCTCCTGGATCTCACCAACCAATGCATTACCCGGATAATCCTCCAAATCAAGATCCATATATCCCCTCGAGGCCCACTTCCTCGCCGTAACAAACAAGGAGTGCCCATTGATGCTCGTATCACTCAGAATCCGTAACAAACACTGACCTGCATCCTCCGCCTCGGCGAACTGTACCCCAACCTTCGTGACGTGCGCGAAGTCCTCTTCGGATAAAATCTTCGTTTTGACGTACCTGTCACACCACACTATTAATCCAGGACCTCAATCTACGATGAGGAAAGAAAGACATACCACGGCGAAATCAAATTCACACGACTCCCATAATAATGCGCCGTCCGACGCAACGAATGCATAATCCCACGCATCGCCCACTTACTAGCACAATACTGCGGCGCGCGGGGACAGTCCAGAAACGCAGCCCCCGACCCGATCAGCACCAAACACGTATCCTCCTGCTCCGGACTGGGCGTCTGTCCATTCTGACTTATGAAATAATGCGCCGCTAGCTTGGCGGTGTACAAGGGGCCGTGGATGTTGACATTGATGATACTCAGGTCTGGTTTCTGGGGCTCTTGGTCATCTCCGGCGTATTGAAATACTTCGTCGGGACGGTGGATGCCGGCGTTGGCGACGACGTAGGATATCCGTCCGGATGGGGATAGGGATTTGGCGGCTTGGAAGAGGCGGACTTGGTCATCCCAGATGGCGGCGTTGCAGGGGATGTATTTGGTGCTTGGGGGTGGTTAGTGGTGTGGGGTGTGAATGATTGGAGGTATTACCCTGGGAGTTCTGCCTCTAGTGCCTGTCCTTTGGCGGCGTCGAGATCTCCGATGCAGACGTTGAGCCTAGTTTTCCAGTTAGCTCCAGGGCAGATCTCGTGGTGTTGTAGTTGTTGTCTTTTACCCCGCTGCAACAAGAGCTCGAACGTAAGCTTCACCTAGACCATTGGCACCTGAGTTGTTAGATGGAATCTCGAATAGCATGTATATGTCCGCGTACCTCCAGTCACAATGGCAGTCTTTCCCTTCAGGGAGCTGGAATCAAAGGCCTGGTCGCAAGTTACGGGACCGGTGTGAGTATAAGGAGGCATGATGATGCTTGCTAGTAAGTCGGACAAGATGGGTAGATCCAAGGTCTTGAATAAGAAAGATGAAAGGAGATAAATCATCTGACATATAAGTACGTCTAGGACCCTTCCCCACTTATTGGCTAAGTTCTAGTCCTATGGTTCGGCGTAAGCCGCTCACATTAGCGCCCTGCCCGCATTCTCATTACGACATGAAATCCATCTAAGCCCTAAATTCTCACTTCCGCCATTACTTTGCAAGCATCACTTGATTAAATCGCAGCAACGGTCGCCAATTTAAAGGCCGATCCCCCCTCTTCGCCCGCCAAAAGTTCGTCGACACAAGCAGCTCCGGTGACCCCGCCAGCAACCAGTGCCATTTGCGCACAAACTCCTCCGTAGCCTCCCAGTTCTGTGGATCCCACGGCTCACCCCAGACCACCAATGTTGCTCCCGTATTCCGGGTATCCCAGAACGCCATCAGATCATGACACAAATCATCTTCATCCAGATTATCTCCCGCCAAAATCATCAGATCCCGCATCCGGGGAAAAGGAAAGAAATCTAGCCAGGGATGGTGCGGCACCAACCGCTGAATGACTGTCGGGCGCAAACTGGCAGGAATTTGCTCTTCATCGTAGTTCCCTGGTAGGGGAAGTGGAAGGTTGAATATGGATAGCGCATCGTCCGGCTTCATCCACTCCCGGGTCATGCCGATGGCGCGGATATTTTCGTTGATCGCGCGATGAACGTTTAGTCGATGCAGGCTGATTAGGTGCTCAACCTGGGGTGAGCCCATCAGGAAGCTTCGGTGGGCGATGGCTTCAAAGTGGCGCCGGAATTGCAGGGCACCGGGGGGGAAGAGCGGACAGTCGAGATCATTATCGTCTGGATCTGCGGCGTGGCTGAGAGGATAAGCAGTGCGCTGGACTACATGGCTCGACGTGGATGGCATTGCAGGGGAGGACTCTGTCGCCGGACGAGATGGTGATGTGTCATTGGCGGCAGCCTTACGTTTCATGCCTAATCAGGGGTTAATCTATGCAATGGTCCGAAGCAGATGGTCATCCGTACGATAGGTCCGTTGGTTCAACCGGTTCTGCAGCCGTCGTCGTCTTTGTCGATCTGTCACTCCGGTCCAGTCATCTTCAGCAGCCCAGATATTCCCTTGCTGGGGCATGTGCGTCAGGGGGACGTTGGGACGATTTGCTGGGGGCGTCATGCTGGCGTGGATGACAGAGTTCACACAGGCCCGTGGGGGAACTACCGTTACTATTAATGCAAGTTGCTGACTGCCAAGCCATGCTGACGCGCTAGACTAGCCTGGGATCCATTGGACCCTGTCTGCAATGCACGAACCAATTTGACCTTTGAATCTGCCACTTGCAATGAGGTGGCGCAGCCTACCAGTGCTTTAAATTTGGGCTGCTTGGCATCCGTGGTTGGTAATTCGGCGATCCGTGGATCGGCTGTCATCCTGATTGTTTTGGGTATATCCGATATCTCCGTTGATCAACTCCACAGCTCTTCTGGCCTTAGGCAGACACCCTTGCAGACGGGGATTATTAATCTTTCAGGTGAGAGTGTGTTATCACGTGACCTACGCACATAATGTGGCGGTTGCCATTAGTGGCTTGAACGCGCCAGAAGCCTCCCCCCACTCTTGGGTTGGGGGGTCCTTATCGGCCTCCATCCCACCCATGTCTCTGAATCCTCATAACATCGATACCTTAACAGTCCAAATAAATCATTGCGCTACCATATATGCATAAAGTAAATCATTGAGAAACCATCAATTTGATGGGCACATGATCAAACCAACTCAAGGACAACACTAATGGGACGGATATATATTCTCACCGCTTAACCCTAGGAAAAATGTCACGCCGATATACTTGCCAATTGAAGTCACTCCGCGACCGGATAATTATTTCTAGAACCAAAATGAAGTCGTTCCGAAGTGTTTGGCTACCATGTCGAGAGTATGGATAAACCAACCTTTGTCCTGGTAGCTCTATGTTCAGCCTTTTCACTTCTACCAGGCTTAACCCCCACCTCAGTGAGTGGGGGTACTCCCATCTTCGACGGACGGAGTATAAAAACACACCCAATGCTGACATCTCAAGCTCTAAAGGCCTCAATACTGCACTGTAGTCAAAAAGGTCTCAGGTACAATGTTTTAAACGCCAAGAATCACCAGTTAAATCAGTAAGTCGACCCACATGAGAGCCAATAACCGATGTATATAAAGCTAAACCTACGCAGTGCCATCCACCGATACCGAAGAAATCACCGCCGTCCTGCATGCCTACGGCGCGGCCTTGAAAAGCCGGAATGTGGATGAGGCCATGGCACTCTACACCACCGACGGAGTGATCATGCCTCCACATTTCTCCGCAAGTGCCGGCACCGAGGCTCTCCGCGAGTCGTATACGCGCATCTTTGCAACAATCCAGCTCGTCATCGCTTTCCAAATCGAGGAAATTGTTATCATGTCGCCAGAGTGGGCGTTTGCTAGGACGACGGCGGAGGGGACCAAAACGATTCTCGCTACGCAGGAGTCGGAAGAACATGCGAATCAGGAATTGTTTATTTTGAAGAAGGAGAGTGGCAAGTGGTTGATTGCGAGATACGCTTTTTCGAGTATGAAGCCTTTGGTACAGAATGGGATTCGGAGGAGTTGAGTTGGATACCGTTTATGGATTGAATAGTGATACTTGTGATGGTTTATCTTCTGATTAGGGCATTGTATCGAGGGCGTAGTTTTATTTATGTTGCCAATTTTTGGACTCCGTTCTAATGTACTAAGACTTGCCGCTCCTCGGCAGATAAATATCGACATCCATGCGATGCTGACACATTGATGTTTCCCTTCACCACAAATCTGTATGGTAATCCTTTTTCGACAGGTGACATGAGGTACGAATGTTGTCAAATCCCATGATACCCTGGCGTTCCTTGGCATGTACTAATGGACGAACCTGTGTCCAATCCACTACTCTGTAGGATGACAAACACATGGAATATAAATGAAAGACGAGTATTCGTATCTCAATAACCCCTGATGGTCTAGCTGGTTCATGGCGTCTGACTGTAATATCAATTGTAATCAGAAAGTCCCCGGTTCGATTCCGGGTCGGGGGATGATTTTTGGACCTTTTGCTTTTTCGCCAGCAGTCATGTGGACCTTGAGCCCATGATCTGGATCATGAGCAGTGAGCCCACAGTGGACCTAAGCTGATCCACCTGTCTAATCAGCGGGTGACAGCTCCCGATTCGTTGCGGAGGCCTGTCTCAACTGCTTCTTTTCCGCCGTCTGCTGCCTTGGTGCCTGATTTCCGCTCCGCTGCGGAATCTTCGGTCGCAGGTTTAATGGTCAGATTGTTAATACAGAAATATTCGCCCAATTTCAAGAAATTCACTCCCCATCGTCTACCTAGGGCCTTAAACCTATGTGTTCATCTCAGCCTGTAGTACCGTGGCATTTAGAATCTCTCCTTCCTCGCTCATGCCCTGAATATCGCCCTCATCCATCCTCCAATCATTTCCGCACACCCATTGATGGTCTTCCGCCCTCCCCTCCCCTTCACCCCCAGAACAACAACAGCCACCACCACGCCCACAGAGGTGAAAGTGACCGCAAAATTGGCCAAGGCTCGTTTGAATCTCAGATGTACAACACCCTGCACATTTTCCCGAAACGCAGCCGGGTCATTAGCTTTCGGAAACGGCACATCCGGAACCTCCTTGCCCAAGAACTGTCCCCATCAGCACACATCCATCCACCCAGGCGCATAACATACCTCACACAACGGACCCCACCCATCCTCCACATTCCACTCCAACAACCTCTCCCCCTCCACCAACCCCCGTACCATCCACCCATGTTCCCGATACACCCTCTTCCCATACCTCTCCAATCCCTCCCTCGCCGTCCTCCCCCGAAACAACCCCGGATACCCAAACGTGACATACAACCTCCACAACCAAAACAACTCCGCCGTCCACATTGCCCAGAACCAAACTCCCCATTGCTCTTCCCCCTCCGCTACTAACGTCCGTAACGCACTTCGATGCCATGCGTCGATATCTCGTCTCGTGTTTAAGATTACTTTTGCCTCGGGATAGGCTTGTAGTATTTCCACGGTGAATAATGCCGACGCGGTGTCTATGATCGCGTCGTAGGGCCCGAGGATCGCGTCGAATTCAGCGCGACTGATCTGGATGTCCCCTCCGTGGGGGGTATGGGTGTGTTTTCGTTCGGCGAGTTTCGCCCATTCTTGTGCGTAGGGCGGGTCTTCGAATACGACGTCCCAGCCGTGGTAGGTGGTGAAGCCGAGGTGGGTGAGCGCGAGGCTGAGGCTTTCGGTTCCTGATCGGGGGAGACCAACACAGATCACTTGGAGGGGTTTGGTGCGTGGTCGGGGTCGGGGTGGGGGGTAGGTGTAGATGGTGGTGAGAAGGGTGTTCATTGCAGCACAGTGAGGGGAGAGGTAAGATTGGATGGGGTGGAAGTGGGAGGGGATCTTGGGTGGGAATGCGTTTATTTAAGATTTGGCTGCCAAGTCTGCAGTTCTTGGTGACTGACTTGTAAATTTCTCAAATCATGCAAGGAGAATTTCAGTAAGCATAAAACTAGAGCTAGGAAATATAATTATGTAGACTATTCCATAATCCAGCCAGTGCGTCTAATGTGGCAGAGGCCAATCAGGAGAGGATTGTAAACTAAAACACGCCATTGAATCAATAGTACAATCCTTACTTGTTTGCCTGTTGGAAGTATTACAATCCGTCAAGACTGTAGACCGAACACGGAATGTGGATACTATTAGGCGTCCCGTTGACGTGCAAACTTTCTGTATGAGAATTCCAGACTTGGAAGTCCCTAAATCGTGTGGATTGTTGATGGTCTAGGTGGTCTATAATGTCAAGAATGTAGGGGTATCCCAGTTGGCTATGTGTCTCGGACATAGAGCTGGCGCGACCGGCAGAAATTGGCTGCTGATGGAACTTCTAGGGTCGGGACCCGGATCTGAGTAGAACTTCGCCCCGCCAGGACATGAACTTTAATTGCAGATATCGGATCAAGAAATAGTTCTGGCTAGTTACCGATGAAAATGTTGAGATAATCCTTGAGCGGTCCTGCCAAACCGGCCATAGCCCGACGGTGGTTGATCTGGGTATGCCGATGAAATCAATCTATAACACTGCAGACCATAAAATAGCCTACTCCCCCCCAGCCGCTTTACACAAGTCGCCATGGTCTGGTTGAAGAAGTTGGCAGTCTTGAACAGGTGGCCAGTCCTTGCCATCGAGCGCCCAAATATCCGTGGCTATCTTCTCGTTCTTCTCGAGCACCACGAGGCGGACTTTCTCGACTCCACCCGCTTGATATGCCAATTCAGCAATGACTCGACCGGCAGCGTCCACCGTAAAAGTTACACCAGCAGGCAATGGCGCGGTACTCTGATACATCCGCAGGACCAGCTCCTTGAGGACTTCATTGAGAAGATCGGCATTCAACGACGCACTCAAGAACCCTTCCACCGATCCCCAGCGTTGAAGCAGATCAATTGCCCGGCAGTAGATAAAGTAGTCCGGGGACCCCCATGCAGCCGTATACAGACTCGGTGCCATGAGGCTGTGTTCGGTAAAGGTGGGAGGGTCCTTGTCGAACTTGTCCATGGCCGTTTCAGCGGCCGCCAGCAGAGCCAGACGCTCGCGGACGTACCCATGCGCGGGCGGGCGAACGGGGCTGTACACGGCCACTTTGACCCCTAACAACGCCGTGAGGCAACTGAGTCGGATCAGTTCCGCCTCGCGTTGTTCTTTGTACCGGGCGGGATTGGAAGACATGAAAGAGGTTGTGCCGTATCTGGCGAGGCAAAAAGTGTCAAATTGTTGCAGGTATCGGGTCACGTAGTAGAGTAGTTGGAGCTGCTGGCGGTGGACGGTGTCGTAGTTTGCCTCCATTTGGGGCCCGAACGTCTTCATACCGGTCGCCATAAATTCAAAGACCGTCTGTTCCAGAGGGCGCCAAAGCTGCCGTGCCTGCCGTATGTTTTCGAAGGGGCACAGGTAGCTGTCGTAGGGCTGGGTGTAGATAAAGTCGCTATCGCAGCGCAACGGCGCGACCGCGCAGTAATACCTGGATCCGGCCTGCAGAGCTAGGAACGACTCCACGATACATTCGTCTACGGCGCCGGACGGGATCTCCAGCCCCGACGGCTGTCGCTGAATGTTCATCGATTGTAGGATCCGGAGCCCGCTTTGGAGATGAACAGATGCGCGATCAAAGTTGCCGTATCGTAACTCCGCCACGATGAAGAGCAAGCAGCAGACCAGAACGACCTGCTGCAATTGGGGGTCCTGCGACGTGCGTCGCTTGATGAGGAGGGCCATTGACCGTCCGGACTGTTCCAGTGCGAATCGATACCAGATATTCTGCAGATCCTTCTTTTCTCCCGGTCGGGGAAGGTGACCTTTGATGTTGTTGGCCTGGCTGACGGCACCGAGCGCGACGAGCGCATGATACACGGCGGGCTCCGCGTAGGACAACCGGTGAATCAGGTTCTGCCAGAGCGGCGAATCGAAGAAACCCACCAGGTGTGGAAGCGACCGATGTTGGAAGAAGGAGAGGCACCTTTGTTCGTCCGAGGTCATGATCCACTGGGGCTTGTGGGTGAGTTCGGCACGGAGCGAGCCACCGGGGCTGACGCCCGGAGGGGGCCGGTGGGTGTCATATCCACACACCCGGCCTGTGCTGCTGCAGTTCTTACAGGCCCCGGGGAATTCGTCACACTTGACCCGACGAGCTCGGCAGGTGCGACAACCGGTCCGGGACCTCTTCGAAGGGGTCTTTTTTCGTGGCTTTGCAAGTATAACGGCTTTGGTATTCGACTGGGTCGGTGTCGCTGTCTTCATCGTGAAACCTTTGCACTGGCAGGAGGATTGGAAAGTGCGCGAGTCCGCGCTAGTTTAAATACCTGCGGCTCAAGCCGTTGACCTCGGAAAGGGACTAGGCTAGAGAAAGAGGATGTCTCAGGGCCAATCATCGGATAACTCCTGGTGCGCTAACCGATCCACGAATCTGGGATGGTCTTAGCGTGATGCGGACGGATGCCGTGCCGGGTTGGGGGGAAGCAGGACCAATAGGGAATCAGCCCTGGCCGAGAGAAACAAGATCAGCATATTAATAATGCAGCAGGGTCCACCACGCTTTGCCGAGAATTGGGGGCGGAATTGTATTCCTCTTATATCGCATGTCTTTCTCACTCAACACTGTAGGGGAATGTTCGCCCCTACTAGCTACGGGCCGAGTCAACTTCAACAAGCAACACAAGCAAGGCTGGACGCCAGTATTCAACACTGTTTCATCAACAACATAAGTTCTTAAATTACCTGCTGGCTGAGGAGAAATACCACTACTGTATCTTTGCTATATTGGCAATTCATTGCTGAGAATCGTCCGTCATCAATCCAGACATTATGGTCTATCCAATCTTCCACATCAGATCTTGAAGCTACGTGGCCATTTCCAGAATCCCTGTCCGCTGTCAATCCTGCACGGGAATCATCAATGTATATTCACTCATGTATCCTCTTCTCGTCTGGAGGATACCCGTCGACTCGCAGCCAGCCGAAGATACTTCGGGTTGCATTTTGTGATGCTGACTCCTCCCCATGATCGAGAGCTTCATAACTGATTGTGACGTTAGGCAGCTCTGGCTCCGCCAGTGGCAATGTTGGTGCAAGAGCGGCCTCGAACGACTGATGTACCACCCTACCATTTCGGCACATCCACTTCCAACCTGCATACAGAAGGCCTTGCCCGGTACAATTCGCATGCAGGCGGACGTCAATTTCCGTGTCTTTTAGAGCGGTGGCCCCAAACGGCCTCCACGGCAATATGGGCCATCTAGGGTGATGTTCCTCTTGGGTAAGATAGAGAATGCGACATTCGTCGGAGCGCTGAATAGAGTTATTTGCGGCTGGATGGACAGGCTCTTGCAGGAACGATTGCATGGTCCCAGACCACACCGCAGCATGTAGCTCAGTCGGGATTAGTCCGAATTGCCCATGTTGTAAGACTTCCTTCTGGATGTCCAGGATTGCTCCTCTAAGCCAGAAGAAGGCAAGATGCGGAACTCGATTCATCAGCATATGCGTAAGAATGCGCTTGTCTTCAACAGAGTTTATCACAGCGAATATGGATTGCAGCCATGGGCTGACAACATTGCAAGCTATGCCAGGCTCGTAGAAGACGCTGAACAGCAGGGAACGGATTCCGCTTGTATTGCAGCTCAAGGTGAGGAGTTTGTCCAGATAATGGGCCTCCTGTACCCAAGAAAGATCAAGTTGCACTTTGCATTCGGATGCCCCCACTTTACGTTTCAGTTCATGGAGAAATATTGGTCTTGGCAGAACGATATTTTTTCCACTGTCACGCAAGAGTGGAAGAAATAAGACGGCCGATAATGCTGCATAGCCCTGATCTACAATGTCATGCAGAGCGCAGTAATCAGATAGAAAGCGGAAAGCAGTTGCAGTTGATACAGCGGTGTCTGACAGCAAACAGTCGTTGTTGTGAGAGATAAGACTAAACTTCGAGTTTGCTGGAAGCGTGATTGACCAAGGGGATCGAAATCTGTCTTTCCCAATCGCAATATATGCTTCCCAGCCCTCTCCTGGAGCTAAAATAGCAGCCCACCATCTTGCTGCATCATTATTAACAACCCCTACGCCCGCCAAAGCCGGATCCTGTTCTCCGTGCTGCTCGCTGCTGCATGCCTTGCTGTCTGTATATGCGAGTATTGCTTCGGGCATGAGTTGAGCCCAGCGTGCTGAAAGGATATAACTCCATGCAAATATCAATACCGAGAGGTGGTCTTCCTCCGCATTGAACCATTGCTGGTGGCTTGGGTCTAGGTCTGCAGACACATTCAGAGGAGTGAGATAGTTAATCGAGACAGGAATTTGAAGATGCCGTTCCAGTGGAGGGATGTTGCAGTGCTCCGATGATCCTCTCCAGGTCGATGTTCCAGAAACAGAGATATAGTCATAGGTGAGCTTGAGATCCAAGTCATCTGGAAAGTAAAGCTGGTGGTGGAGTGCTGGCTGGATCTGGAGACAGGTTTGGGGAAAGCCAGGTTCCTTTATAGCACGCAGGTAGAGACTTTGCCAGATACGAAAGCCTTTTTCGTGCACAGTTCTGCGTTCTTCATCACTAGGAGCGGCGTTCTCCATAATGAACAAAGTCATGTAGGTGAGAAGGAAAATGGTGTAGATTAGAAGGGGAATCGCGAGCTATATAGGGAAGCGAGCGGGTACTACCCAGCAAGGTTTATGGATTGACTAAATTGGCAGGTTTCACAAGAAGAGTGGGTAAGTGAGCCGGCAGTGTGAATCTCATCCTATCACAGGCCTATTGTGCACTCACCTGCACTCACCCGAGTCGCGCGACCGTAAAGCAGCCTCACCCAGACAGCACCCACTCAACTTTGGACTGCGTTGAAGCCACACGCCGGGAGGGTAGTAGTTGGGAGGGTGACCATTAAGAACTCCCTCCTTTTATATGTTTGTTTATTTATCTCCCTCTCTTTTTTTTCTTCTTCTTTTTCTCCCTATATCGCGACTAGTATCCTAGTGCGCATGCTTGATTTAGACCATCTCCTGTTGTCATCAAATCCGGGGTCTCATCTAATGCGGGTCCGCTGATAACGCGGATCTTCAAGGAGGCTCCGATTGGTTCGGGGCGGGTGGGACTCCCGTAGATCCTGGATGGACTTGGCTTTGACACAATCCTGACTGTAACTTGAACATTTTGCTTCTGCAGGTAAGCAGGGTACGCGTAACGTTTCATGTTGCGCCTAGCTGCTTCTTTTTCAAATCCCGCTTTAATTGAAGACAATTAATTGAAATATTCCGTTTCTGTTACATATAATCTACGGGAAAAAGTACCCTTGAAGTTGACTTTCGGGAAAGGCAAACCGACGACACAAGCCGGAAGGAGTAGAAGATAAGTTGGTAGTATTTTGATTTGGATACTCGTGTTTAAGAAGTAAATGGATAATTCGCAAGAAGCTTCCTTTGTCTCGTCGTCATGGATAGGACCAGACATAGTAGAGAGTAGGGCGTGCGCTTGCCTAGACGTATGTGAGCAACAAGCCCTATGCCCATGACCAAAACCTTTCAAGCGAGGCCGGTGGAGGATCTTTAGTAGCACTCCAGTCCATCCCTTGGACCGGCTTGAAGTAGTAATCACTGGTTGCAATCAAGACAACAAACCAGGGTCTGCCTTCCTCTATTCATCCTTGATAAACTGCAGTATGCCAGAAGGAAATATAATCTGAGCTCAATCTAGTTCTTTACAACTCTTTCAAACACCAGCCGTGACATTAGCTCAGCATTCACTATCCTCATCCCAAAAATCTGGATCATCCCAATGAAAGTCCGGCCCAACACAATACGTGTACCCAACTTGCAAACTGCCATCGCAATCACTGCTCGAAAATGAAGGATTAACCGCCATGAAAAGGTCAGAGGACAACCCCTGCTTGACGCAGATAGTAGCGCAAGTATCCCCCTCCTGGATGGTAAACCATTTCCCGCAATAGCAGGTCGTTCCATTTGCCACGGTCGCGTTGTAAGGCGCATATCGGATAACATTGGTATAACCGCTACTGATCGCAGGCGCGATGGACTTACTACCCGTAGCATTATGGCTGCCGCCTTGGGGTGAGAGGCAGAGAACGCTACCGTGGACGGGACGGGTGGTTTGGAGGTTTGTGCAGTCGGCTTTGATCCAGGAGTTATATTTGCGGATGTCACCGACTTTGATTCGCTGGGCCCATTCGATCGACTCGCAGGTGTTGTCGTCTTGGAGAGTATACTGGGTGTCGCAGCTGAGGGGAATGCATAGATCGCGGTCGGGGACCAGCTCGGTGCAATTGTTCACGAGCATCGGGTTGCCGATTTGAATGGCTGCAGAAGCGATGTGGTATTGAGTGGCAAGGCTATCGCATGTTTGGCCGTCTGCGGTGGTGTGTGTTATGCCTGATGCGCAGAAAGCTGTCTCGACCTCGTCGGTGGTGTAGAGAGGTGCGTGGAGGTCTGTTGGGCCGGAGAGGTCGCATTCGCCTTGGAGAATCTCCAAGTTCTCCTTGTCGTCTTCGGTGTAGGCTGCGTAGGGACTGGCTTGTCTCATTTGCAGAGAGGTAGTGAAGCAGTACGAACACATCTCTGACAAGGTCATGGACCTAACACTATCAAGGACAGTGAAGGGTGTCAGGACATCTGGACAGTACTTTTGGGTTGATGGGTCTTTCAAACAGGTCAGATTGTAACCTGCGTAGATGTAGCCACCGGCTGCAGTAGGGTCGGTATCGTCAATGGTCTGATTGAAACAGCTGTGGGAAACATTGTCCATCCAGCTCTTTAGAGACTCCCCGCAGCCCTCATCGCAGATATCATCTGCTAGAGTACTGTTATCGATATATTGACCAATACCGGGGTTCTCAAACTTCATCTGCAGGTAAGGGTGACAGGGAATATTCTGGGAGAGGGCAGTCTTGCAGGTACTCGTGAAGATATCTCTGGGAGATTATGACCTCTGCGCTCACTGTGCCCTTTCAACCAGGCGCCCCTTTTCGTAAAATGCCACATTGTCGGAAATCTGTCACTACGGCTAGCCATCTCCGAGAGACCATCTGAAGGACCTCAGATCAACCAGCTGTTATGCAAAGAGCCCCTGTCTTCTGTGTCTCGGATGTTACCGGACATGGTCAGTGGGATGTGGATATCCGGAGCGATCCAGATCAAAAGATGGTTTTTTCGGAACCATGTTTACAAGGGTCCATGTCTCAGGTCACCGTACCTGGAGCGAATTGGCCTACGGCCGAATGCTAAGTGCTGGCCCCGCAGTGCAGACCCTGAGAATGATGCCATGCAGGCAAGCTTTGATCGGCTATGGCTTACTCTCAAAACCCTAGACCATCTACTCCTCCCCCTACTGGGGAAACACTAGCGTGGCTTGTGCGTTTAGATCCGTGCACTTACACCCATGCTCATCCGAGTCACTACTTTCTCAAGCGCAGTACGCCGTTTTAGGATAATAGAAGAACGAGCCTACATCGCCATCATCCGGAAGTGAGATACCTCCGATTCTAACTCTACTGATGGGGTGCTATGGCTTAGTTGGACCCGCAATTGCTTCTCAGGGGTACGGTTGCCATCGCCATCGAGAGAACAGTCTCGGAGTGTCCGATGGGTTCCGCGGTGCCAGATGGCCAAAGAAATAGATAGTTAGGACTCATAAATAACCTATCCTTATTGTCTTCAAGTTCACTTCTCGGACCTTAGATTTCGCTGCATTGAATAACTCGCACGTCTGGAACCGAGTCCGGTCCGGGAGGCGCAATTGATGGCCCTACACAAGGGCATGAGGCTTTCAGCCTTTGCATACCTTCTCTTCCTCCTCGCATGCATTATCACACAAGTTGTTGCACAAGGTTGCAGTGCCTCTAATCCCTGCGCAACCGGATGCTGCTCCAAGTAAGCCTTTCATTCTCCCACTCGATCTGCTACTTACACATGCTGACTGGGGGTATCTTGGTAATGTAGATACGGCTATTGTGGAACGGGGGAAGATCATTGTGTCAGTTCTCAATCCAGTCGCCCTGTTGTCAGTTCCAAGACTAACGTATTGGTTCCAAGGGAGCGGACTGTGTCGCAAACTGTGACTACGAGTCGACAGCAGAATGCAGTGCCACTAAGCCTTGTGCAGAGGGTTGCTGCTCCAAGTTTGGAATCTGCGGATACGGCCCTGACTGTAAGTAGTCCTTGCGCCGAAATGTTGACCACAGACGCTGACTGCATCCATCAGACTGCAGCAAGGAAAACTGTGTTTCGAATTGCGGGCAACCGTCCGAATGCGACCCCGGAGACTGGGGACCGGAGTTTTCCAACTCAACTACCTGCCCATTGAACGTCTGCTGCAGCAAGTACGGCTTCTGTGGAACAGCCGAAGAGTTCTGCGGCAACAAGAAGGTCAAGCGGCCGTCCTGCGGAACAAAAGGAAAACTTCAGCGTGTTGTTGGTTATTATGAGGGTTGGGCAAAGACGCGGTCTTGCAACGCCTTTTTGCCAGAGCAGATCCCCACCGGGATCTATACCCACCTCAATCACGCCTTCGCAACAATTGATCCTGATACATTCGAAGTCCTTCCACCCACATCGTCCGAAGCTAATTTGATGCAGAGATTGACGTTGTTAAAACGTTACGATCCCGGGCTGCGTGTGAACATAGCAATCGGCGGATGGAGCCTCAACGACCCAGGCGCAACGGCCTCGATTTTCACGCAGCTTGCCGCTTCTGAAGATAATCAAAGAAAATTCTTCAGGTCTCTCACTTCTTTCCTAGCCACCTATGACTTCGATGGTGTGGATATTGCTTGGGAGTATCCTGTCGATGGCGATCGCGGTGGTCGGGATGAAGACTTCAAGAACTTCCCCAAATTCATGGCTAATTTGAAAGATGCGTTGAGCGGAACCGGCGGCCGCGATGGACTGAGCTTGACTCTTCCTACCTCCTACTGGTATTTACGGCACTTCGATATCAAGTCTCTGGCAAAAAACGTCGACTATTTCAACTATATGTCATATGATCTCCATGGCACCTGGGACCAAGGTACTGATTCTGATGCTCTTTCAAGTGTTGACCACTAGGCTAATGCTGTCACAATATAGGAAACAAATGGACGGGTGAATACCTGGACGCGCATACCAACCTGACCGAAATTACCGACAGCTTGGACCTGCTATGGCGGAACAATATCTCCCCAGATAAAGTCGTTCTGGGAATCGCCTTCTACTCTCGAGCATTTACGGTTGCGGACACGGGTTGCACGTGAGTTTCTTTACAAAATTAAACATTCTGTTTAAGCTGGGAGGGACAAATGCTGACGCTGCACTTTATCAGGACCCCAGGATGTCTTTTTGGATCCGGTTTCACCCCAGGGCCCTGTAGCAGACAGACTGGAATCTTGATGAACAGCGAAATTGACGACATCAGGGCCAGAAAAAGCCTTACGCCATCTCTGGATAAAGATGCCGCTGGCCAGATCCTCACGTGGGATAACCAATGGGCTTCATACGACGATGAAACGACCTTCAAGATGCGCATTGACTTCGCGAAGAAAACCTGCCTCGGAGGTGTCATGGTGTGGGCTGTCAGTCACGACACCCGGGACGCGGCTTACTCCAGGGCCCTCGCAGGTGCCGCCCCCTTGACAAAACCCA
Source organism: Aspergillus ibericus CBS 121593 (assembly GCF_003184845.1). Classification (NCBI taxonomy): domain Eukaryota; kingdom Fungi; phylum Ascomycota; class Eurotiomycetes; order Eurotiales; family Aspergillaceae; genus Aspergillus; species Aspergillus ibericus. The sequence goes on from NW_020292127.1 coordinate 167,154, forward strand.
TTGCAAATCGACGGGTACCACCCGCCGCGGCGACCATCCTTCAAGACGAAAGGTCCAGGCAATGCAAGTGGACCGCATGCGGCCAGACCTGCACGGGAGACTATGTTGCCATCTCACGTTTGGATCCCAAATTCAGAAAGGGAGAGTTGATGCTGGACTCGATCGGCTGTCCTAAGGGATTGACTCATACTTTGTGCTGTCCCAAGGACGATATTCCTAAGTGTGGGTGGTATACTCATAATAACCGCAATTGCAACTCCGAATGTCCAGCGGGCTACTTTGACATTGGTTCCCTTTCCTCAAACGGATTGTGCCATAACACAGACTATGAGGCGGCCTGCTGTGAAGCCAACAAGGACTCCACTACGCTATACAATACATTACAGTGGTCCACGGCCCCATGGTGCGATAGTGGAGAGTGTCCGGTGCTGGATGACAATAAGTCTAATACATTGGCACTCGCAACCTCTGGAAGCGGAGATGCACAGTGTTACATAACTTTTCATCTGGCAAAGTGGTTATTGGGCAGCGGAAGTTGTGCTACGACTCTAGCCAGGACAAAATGTCGTGGGATGATTGTGACTGGTACCGTTCGGTAGACAGTCCACCGAAAGGGAAGTCCCAAGATTACTGTGTCAATTCCTGTCCATCCGATATGGTGCGACTCGCGACAGACAAGTACGACCCTACCTGCGCGGGTGGCGATCGCGCCTTTTGTTGCTCCGACAATTACTTCATCACCAGGGCCCGACCTTATCCAAATGTCATGAGAATCCGGGAGGCCTTGGACAGTTACCTGACAAATGGAACGTGCCCTATGGGCAGCAGTGCTGGGCTGAGTCGCAGAGACAGTACCTCCCCGGGGCTCATGCAGAGGGACACGGACAAATACGAACAGTTCCAATATTTGATTCCCATCCTTTAGTCGCTGCTCAAGACAAAGCAATTCGAACTTAATAATACGCAGTATGTGCAGGTGGCCCAATGGGATGAATGGGCCCGAGAGAACTCGTATAATGGTTTTTCTCTGAGTACCCTAAGGCCGTACGTGGAGAACTCTACTCTATGGTCTGATATGGGGGGAACGTATGTTGTAGAAAATATTTTATGCCGCCCCGAAGCCTGGAGTGACTTGGCACAGCAAAAGTCCGTCCCAATGTGTCAAGGGGATCCTTGTGATGAGGACGCAGACCCTGATTTATGCCGGACTGCTGAGCTAGACGGCGAGACTGAAGATGATGATGATGACGACGACGACGACGATGATGGAGGGTTCTCTCCATTTGGAACCCGCAGATCTCTTGTGAAACGTTCAGATCCCAAGGCATTCCGGGTCTGGTGTGCCGGTGACGGGAACTTTGTGGACGGCTTGCAAATTCGCCCTGCCGCCTATCCCAGTGCCGGAAAATGGAAGCCCGGCGAATTCCAATATGAAGGGGCACGAACATACCAGAGCCGGCAAGACTGCGCGAACCCCTTGATCGACCCAATGCAGAAGCAGGGAAACAATTATGACACTGAGCACGTGCTGGAGCTTCAGATGATCCCAATGTTTTTTGAATATGCAACTCACGGAGAGCTGGCATCTGGGAGGACGCCATCATTCCAGCCCATCGATTGCTCCTTTTTCCTTGAAGAAGCTCAAGGGGGGGGGGGGGGGAGAATTTCTTAAAATCGAAGAAGATGCCTAACGAGCAGATCTACATTGGTGACCCGTTCAGAGGGGAGCGTAACAAAGCCCCAGAGGTTCGAATTATGGCTGCACTTGGTTCGACGCGAAACCGAGAAAATTTCTACTTGCTTGAAAAAGCCGTCAATGGCATGAAGGCACGGGTAAGAGGACAAATAACGATGGGCCCGCAAATATCTGACGAATTCCACTAACCTTCTGCGACCCAGGTATCTCGAAATGTTGAGCTGGTTGACTCAACCAAATGGAAACGCTTCGTGGGAGACACTTCTAATCCCGGCATCCCACTGAAAGAGATCAAGGCAGCCATCGCGGTTTGGCACTATCTCAACAACCAAGAGGTGAAAAACTCTTTTGTGATAATTGAAAAACATCTACGCCAGGTCTGGAAGGATATTGATGAAGATTACAACGAGAAGAAACCCTTGTTCTTACCTGCTTGGGATGAATGGTGGCTCGACTACATTGAGTATCAAGTGGAACGGACCTCTACGTGGATCACGAATGGTATTGCTGCCATGCGAACGGTGTGGGAGGATGAGAGCAACGATGATCCCGCAAAATTACTGGTCCTCAGCGCCTTGAATGAATTGGAAGCATATGAGGTCGAAGTTGTGCGGTACAGCCGTAACATCTTCCCTAGAGAGGACAATTAGTAATGGAATTAATGTTGCTGTTTGAGAATCTTTCAATGTGGTATCATCCGATTCGTACAGCGCTTGCAGGGTTACGGTCGTATCACCAGATCCACTTAGTGTGCCAACTACGGAACCGGGCGTCTTGGCCAACCCCCAGCCTGAACCCTGGCCAATTTATTTAACCTTGACTTTTTCACCTGCTTTCCAGGCTTTTGCATCCTAACCTACCCTTCCCACAAAATATCATGCTGGCCATAGATAGCCTCCCCCTGGTGATCCTGAGAAACATTCCACAATTTGTAAGCAACGAGCAGGATCAATCATTTGTCATGCGAGTAAGCAAGCACTAACCCACACTACATTACAGGTCCTTGAAAACTCATGGCAGGATTTATCCGCTCTAAGTCAAACAAGTCAAGCTTGGTATGACCTCACAGTGGCTGACTTGTACAAGAACCTTCGGGTCAAATTCCGCGACCTTGCCAGTCTCCAACGTGATGTCTCCGAGCTTCGCCCAGACGGCCTAGGTCGACAGTATCTACGGTACGCCCAGAACCTAGATATTGTTTGCCTCGAAAAGCCATGGATAGAAACCAAAAAGGCCAGGCGTCTCTGGCAGAAGAAAGACTGGGCAAATGAGTTTGTCATCTTCAAGCCTCCGGCGTCTCAAGATACCTTCCTACAGTGCACTTTCTTGGAGTGCCCTGACCCTTACCTCGGCTTTCTTACCTCGACCAACGCATATTATCAGGACAATGACTGGGAGCCCATCATTGCACTTATCTCACAGTTACAGAATCTACGGTTGCTCAACTATGTCGTAACGAACATGTTTCCCACATCCCTCTATCAGGCACTTGAACGACTTCACCCAACCTGTCAGCTAAATATCTGGACCTCACAGTCTCCGTCCCTTAATGTACCAGGCTTGGGCCGCGCCCATGCTTGTGTAGAGAATGGATTTGAACAACCATTCGATCTTAGCATCCTCCCTGCGCCGACGCTCCATACGTTCCATGCCGTCTACACTCTGACCAGGAGTGCCCCGGGCTCAGATCAATGGGTTCATCATAACGAACCCTTCTCCTTCATCTTCATGGCCCCAAATTTGAAACATTTGATTATCCAAGATCGCTCAGAGGACAAGGATAATTCAGTCTTCAAAGTTAAAGAGGAGTGGAAAAGGTTCATTTCCGAATCGAGACCTTCCCCAGCGGCAGTTTCCCTGGACTCGCTGACCTTCAATCGTGACGCGTGTAACCCAGTGGAGCAGATTCTTGTTAGCCTCTCAACTATGATCGATTTGTCTACACTCCGGTCCCTTGCTATTGGAGTCCATTCGGATCCGTCACTGTTAATTCAAGCGGCTCCAAATCTGGTTGGATTGGAACGCCTATACATTGACATGATTCCGACGCAAACGGGGTCCCAATTTCATTGGCGTAGTATGTCAGAAGATGCGACATGGCTTATTGAGGACATGATTTCTGCCGTGCAAGCATTTCGGCCACTCCGATTCTTGTCCCTACGAGGATTACGGACCTTCTCATCGCTAGACCGCATCCTGTCCCATCACCCCACCTTGGAAGGCCTGAGCCTGGAGACATCTGCGGGACAACGCGACCATCCGCCGACAGGAAACGAGTACAAATACCCAATCTCCAGCGGTGATCACATCCGATCTGTGGCAACGTCATGTCCTCAACTGGCAGAACTTCGGCTACCGCTACAGCGCACCCAGGGCAACGCCCATGAGTGTAACATCTACCGGGCACTCGGACAGCTTTCCCGGTTACACACCGTCATCCTCGATATCGACTGTGATCTCCGGCCCAGAACGACCGGCGAATTACCCCGCCTGGGGTATTTGGCGGAAACGCTCCCTAGCCCGACGTGTATCCGGGAAACGCTCATCAATGCTGCCATCGACGAGACGCTGGTCAGGAGTATCTTCAATCTCATCTTCTCCCATCAAGAGACGCGAAGGCTGAAACACCTGCATGTGGATCTCGTGGGATCGGATATGTTTAAGCGGGAATTGGAACACGTTATTCGGCAGATCGGAGGATCATTTCTGGCCACGCGATCGGGCGTTAATGAGGTGGAGGTCAAGGAAATTGGCAGTGTTGCGTGGCAGCTCTGGCGTGAAGATGACATCGACCAAGAGGGATCGATTCATATTCCGAAGGTCATCAAGGACATTTTGGAGGAGTTTTGGCCGCTGAATTCGGATAGGAATCGGAGTAAGAAGTGGAGGGAGATGCCGTTGTTGGTTAAGAGTTTTCCTTTGGAGGATGGGGCTGAACGAACAGAAGAATAGTGACATTAATCACATGCTATAGTTCCATTTACGCTGAATTGTTTTACATCAAGCCTGTCTGTTCTTTGAGAAGGACGGTTGTCCGGAAACACGCAGCTCAAACATATGAAACAAGACCTGGAAATGACCAATGTACCGGCTATACGATAGCGAACCCCTATGTCAAAAGCCCTAGAAAAACAAGATTCTGAAGCGACGGCTGGCCCCCGAGCTCAAAGTCGTAGAAGGAGCGGCGCTAGTCGCCGCAGAGGTACTTTCCGAAGGAATGGCCAAGGATGAAGCCGTGACTGTAGCTGAGACAGAGGGCGCCACCGAAGAGACGGTCGAGGAAACCGAAGCACTGCTAGCCGAAATCGTCGTCGAAGTCTCCGTGGAGGTGGTTTGTTCTAGACTAGGATTGAAGTAATCCTCCGTCAGTTCCCACACGGAAAAGGTGCCGTTACCGCCACCTACATTTCACTACCAGTGAGCCAGCTCTATTAATCAATGGGTTGGATAGTCCACACGTACATGTATCCTCCGGGAAACCCGGACAATTTCCATCGCAAGTTGCACCATTCATGCTGTCAAAGGCGGGAGGCTCGCTACCACACCAGCAGGACTCGCCCTGCAGGGCAAGAAAGTAGCCGTATTGTTTCTCGCACAGATTCTGGCATAGACCAGGGGAGTTGTAAACGTATGAGCCCAGGTTCTTCATGTCGCCGGTGCTGGTCATGCAAGCGTATTCGTCCCATTCTAGGCCTTGGACGACGAGGAACAAGGATGCCAGAGCTCCTAGTGAGGTGTAGGATAGAAGCTTCATCTTGAATTGAGGAGTTGATGCGAGTAACTTGGTATGATGAAAAGGGATGGGGGCTGTGAAAGTGAGAAAGATGGAAGTGGTTGGATAAACGTTGGGGGGAAAGGCGAGATAAAGCTCCGAAGGGTGGGCAGTGCAAGCGCCAGGAATAGGCGGTCATTGCAGGACCCTACGAGGATAGTTTCAGCCTAGGTTCCGTCGTCGGGGCCGACGAGTGAAACTCGACGTATGAGGTTGTGTGTAGCCCGGCCTAGTCGGGCCAACTTAGGGCCCTGGCCCCACCAACCGTCAGCCTCGAGTCTTGGGAGATGAGATGAACCCCTTTTTCATGCCGTGGGCTGGTGCCATTGGCCAGATCAATACTCGGGTGTCTCGGCATGTCCGAACAGGCAATGAACATTGGCCAACTTGGAGACTCGAGGAATTTAGTTTGTCCAGTGGAGTAAATTTGTTGATGCCAGGCGGGTTCACCCGAACCTTATGCCTGAGGCAGCCTTCTGCTCCACAGGACCAGAACACCGCACCGCCTCTTTGGATGCTATCTCCAATGGTACACCTATCTCGCATAATTGTAGAGATCAATGGAGTTTAAGTTGTTATGTGTCTAGTCCGGTGCTCAGTACGTGATTACCTTAGGCTTTGACTTAGATTTCGGGGGCAAAAAAATACCAACCGGGAATATATATAGAGAGGGCGCAGACAGATATTTCGCATCAGATTTGACATCCAAGGGACTGTGAAAAGATAATAGCGGTAATTCTATATCGTGATTCGAGTTTACCAGGAGGTATCTGCCATTGCAAGAGCGTGTACTATTGCCCCCTACTGGATTCAATATAAGTTGGATCAACCAATGATGCTTACCATATTTGAATGCCACCGACAACATAAGTCAGATGTAGACAGAGATAGTATTTCTCTAATCAAACACAATGGCGGCCTTGACGACCGATTTATTCCTCATAGCATCAAGGCAAGCCTCCCACTCATTTAACTTAAATGTCTTGTTGACAATGCCATCCACCTTGATCCGTTTGCGATCTGCTCAATATAAGCCATCAGCATCCCCTCACATACGGGTATTGACCACTCACCAAGATAATCAATAGCAGCCGGGAACTTATGCATCTGACTGAACGAACCAAGCACCTGAAACTCCTCCTTAAAGATCATATTCGGAGACAACGAGACCCGATCCCCATCGCCATAAACCCCATACACCACCAACTTACCACTCTTCGACACAAAATGTATCGCATCTTCCAAGACCCTCGCACTCCCCGTAGCCTCCACGACAATATCAAATCCGTACGGATGCTCACCCCTCAACTGCTCCATCCTCACCCCCGCGGCATCCGCTTCCCGCGGCAACTCCACATACTCATCCGCCGCATCCAGAGACCTCGCAAGGTCCATCTTCAACCCCCCAGGCGCAGCGATCACAGTATGACACCCTCCATTCTGCCGAAGGAGTTGAGCGAGCATTAACCCTGTCGGACCAGCCCCGAACAACAAGACCTTGGACCCCATTTGCGGGGCAATTTTATCCAACCCGTGCGCTGCACAAGCAGCCGGCTCTAGCAGCGTTGCATCCACATCAGACAGGTTCTGAAACTTGAATACCCGATGGGCCGGGTAGACAGCATATTCCGCGAATCCCCCATCGACCATCACGCCGTGTGCAACGAAATTCTCGCAGAAGAGCTCCTTCCCGCGACGGCAGTAGTGGCAGTGGCCGCAGACTTCGGAGTTGTCGGCCACTACGCGGTCACCGATGCTGAAGCCGGTGACGTGGCTGCCGTAGGCTGCAATGACGCCTACGGTTTCGTGGCCAGGGACGAGAGGAAACTGTGACTTAATCAACCGTCTGGTAATAGAATGTTGGGAGACGTTATACTTGAGCTCCGAATTCACCATCATGGATGTGTAGGTCTGTGCCGCATACACCGCAGGCTTTTACTTTTATCTGTACGGATGATGAGCTATTTCATTTTGTGTTCTGCTGGTAGACAGGCATACAAGGACATCGTGTTCACGGATCTTCGGAAGAGGCTTCTCAACGATACTGAACTTTCGAGCCTCGGTGTACTCTGCTCTCCATCATGTAAGCTTGGTGGACGTCATGTTAGTAGATGTCACTTACCTAACGCACGCATCGAACCGGGGAGATTGAATGAGCCTATACTGCCCATGCTATATGTGAGCAGGTTGATTCCAGGCACCTGGCAATGCGATATAAAGTGGAGACAGCTTGGATGAAAAAGAATAGAGTCCAAATAGAGGACTCCGAGCAGACAAAGATGTCAAGGGTATGGTTGCGAGGCAGGACTCGCATCGGTCGGGCCAAGTAGCGTACGATGCAAAAGAGGATGAAACAAGTAATATCGGCTTTCTAAATTCATTGTTCATGTAAGAGGGGTACATCGATATGCATATAACCCTTGCGTCTTAGCACAAAGACCACGAGACGGGGACTGAGGGGAGATCCCTGCAGTGCGAATTGTTTCGAAATAATAATTCTCAAGAGGTCTGTGTCATCGCAAATGCATATTCCGGCTTTTAATCACTGAAAAGAAAAAGTCTAGAATCTATTGCTGCATGACCTGCCATGCCATAGGGGCATTGCACATTTTGGAGGGACTATCCTATCGCCAGAGCCTGCGGTGTGAGCATATTGAGTGAGCGGTAATACGGTGCTCACCCTCCCGACTTGGAGGCCACTGGGCATTCTACTGTTCCTCAGTATTTTCGTCCCCAAAAAGAATATTTCCAGGAGATCATTGGTCTGATTTCACAGTTGATATGGCATACCGTATGATCTAGGTATGTGGGTAGAATGCGGGGTAACACGGGGGATCACGTGGGCCCCACTGGACGTCCTTCTCCCCGAGACGGGGACAAACTTGGTTTCGGCACCAGTCAAGATGGATCCGGTCCTTGACTTCGACATTACCTGCAGCGAGTGGCCCTATGGCACCGCAACGATGCCACCGACCACGTCCTACAGACGGCCACGCATCCGCAAGTCTCGAGGACGGGGTCTGAGGACGAAGAATGGATGGTGAGTCGCGATCCCACCCGTGTCGTGCCTGGCTTGACGCAATGAAGCATAACATGTCGGAAACGACACTTGAAGTGTGACGAGGTCAAGCCTATCTGCGGGCCGTGTGCGAAAAAGGACAAGACCTGTGAATATCCTACGTCGGGGCGTCGCAGTCCGCCTCCCGATCGGGCTATTGACGTTGGTCCCGTGTCAGCCCAGGAAGCAACTCAGGGGCAGACTAATGATTCCCCTTCGGATGTTGCAATTCCAGGTCCTGTGCCCTATGAGCCGCATGACTCTACCGGCCTGTCATGGAATTGCTCCGACGCGGATGTGAACCCCCCTCTGCCGGCGGTGCTGGATCACCTGCCAGCGAGCGACCTGACTGTTAGCCAAAGTCCAATAGCCTTTCCGCATGCTTACCTGTCGCCCTCCAATGCCTCCTTTGCGGCAGTGCGATGGTTCGGGCTCCTCGCGAGTGACGCCGCTAGGGACAGTCCCCTGCTGTCCACTGCACCTAATTCTCATGCGAATCAGGATATCTCCATCGACCATTACGGCGCTGAGGGGCTGAAACAGCCTCGGTCACTACAATATGCGACGCAGGTACTCGATAACATAGATATCGATGGGGGCCCTGACGCAGGAGTTAATGCGGGAGGCAGTCCGCTGGAGGAGGCACTAATCTGGCAGTCACAAGAGTCAATCGAGCTGTTGCCGACCGAGCAGGCTCTGTTCGAACACTTTGTCAATCAAGTGAGCCCTTGGGTAGGATACCTCAATTCAATATTTAGACCGGGACTGATGATTATAGCTCGACCTTTTCGACCCGACCAGTCAATTCTCCACATTCGTCGCCCATCTAGCAGTAAGCTTATCCAGTCCCTATACAAAACTCATTTCTGCACATTCTAACATTCCAGATCCACAACGCCGGTCTCATGAACGCCATCCTCGCCCTCGCCTTCCGGCACCTAGCCCTAAACCCCCGCCTCGACAACCAAGAAATGCCCAACAAAGGCGAAGCCGCTCTCCAATACTACTACCAAACCCTGCACTACGTGCAACGAGCGATGCGCTTCTCAAGCTACAAAACCAGTCTCGAGCTCCTCGCCACCGCCCTCATCATCTCCGCGTACGAAATGCTCGACAACTCCACCAATGACTGGGAACGACATCTCGAGGGCGTCTTCCTGATTCAAAGATCCCAGACGATTCACGGCGAATCGGGCGGTCTGCACTCGGCGGTTTGGTGGGCTTGGCTGTGTCAGGATATCTGGGCCGCTTTTCGCGAGAAACGTAAGACGTTGACGTTTTGGGTCCCGTCGAAGCCGCTTCCTGCGCTACTGCCGCATGAGTTGGCTATGCGGGCGATCTATATCACTGCTAAGGTTATTAGTTATTGTGCCGATAGTACGACGGAGGAAGAGATGCAGCGGAAGGTTGAGGAGGCAAGTAGGCTCCGTGCTATGTTGGATGATTGGCGACAACATTTGACGGTGGAGTTTTCGCCGTTGCCGCTTGGTGTGAGTGATAAGGCGACGTGCTTTCGTCCGATTTGGATTCGGCCGGCTGCGTTTGGTATGCTCCACCCCTTTTAGCCTCTTTGCTACCTTGGGTTATATGAGATTAACAGGACTAGCATTGGCAGTTCAATTTTTCAACGCCTCGTACACCCTCTTACTCGCGCACGAACCCAGTCTGGGAGGTCTTGATCAGTACCTGAAGCGCCAAAGTGCAATCAAGCGGCATGTCGGGGAGATATGTGGGATTGCCATGATGTTGAAAGATAGTGCGTCTAGCTTGATGTCGTCACAAGCGCTATTCATCGGTACGTGATTTGTTAATTTGCTGTCATCAACGCTAACAAGTACCAGCGGGGATGTTCACGCAAGGGGAACGCGCTCGAGAGGCTGTCTTGGAGCTGCTGGAAGGTTGTCGAGAACGGGCTGGGTGGCCAGTTAGATCGTTGGGGGTTGAGTTGAAGGAGCTTTGGGGGAGGCATGAGTAACCTAGTCTACTCAAATGCGAAAGCCACAAATTCTGGACATAGATAGAGCTTATATATGACATTAGACGTTCTAAATCGGCTAGAACATTATCCAAGGAATTGCTATATATATCCTTCAGCTTAGGATTTGCAATTGCTAGGATTCGAAGCAGGCTTATTCTATACTCTACGCATAGCCTCATCATAACCCCAGTAATGCCCCCTTCACCTCTCCCCCAAGCTGCGCTCGCCATATCCGATGCTCATTCAAAGCAAATATCTCGCCATTCCTCCCGAAACAAAAATTGGCAACGCCACCTTCGATAAGGATACGACCTAGAAGAACACCCCCCGGAGACCACACATGAATCCCATCGCCACACCCACTGTACACATTGCCATTGAGATCGCACTTAATCCCATCGGGAATGCCATGATCTGCCATGGCAAACAGTCGACGATTCGTGAGGAACGGCTGTCCATGATATACGGATACATCAAACGCGTAACTGCACATCAAGTATCAGCAATCCACCAAACCAAAAGCTACAGATACGACACTCACATCGTAGATACGCGTTGATCATCAATCGTACCATCCCCATGCTCCCGATCAGTATCCGTAACATAAACCACCTTCTCATCTGGCGAGAAACAAATCCCATTCGGCCGGCCGAAATTATCCGCCATAGCGCGGATAGTACCCTCCCGGGGACACCACCGATATACCTGGCTCGGTAGACGCGGCGGAGGACGGAACCCCTGCTCGAAGCCATAAATCGGATCGGTAAACCAGATCGAACCATCCGAGTGCACGACCACATCGTTGACTGAGTTGAAGGGCCGACCGTGGAAATCGCCCAGTAGCAGTTCGGAGTCGTACGGCGCGGTGGCGGACATGCGGTATAAGCCTCCCGGTTGGGTTTTGGTTCCTTGTCCGCAAAAGAGAATGTCGTTGCCGTAGTTTACCCCGCCGTTGGCCATTGGGACGTCGGTGTCGATCTCCTCGTAGGTCACTGGGTTGGTGCTCAGGTCGACCCGGGTGATGTGCACTTTTCGCTGGCCATCGGGGCCGTCGCAGCGGTTGCTGGTGATGAAGAGGCTGTTGGTGTCGGCGATGAAGACCCCGGCTTCGTGTGCGAAGGGGTACTCGTGGTGCTCTGCTAGGAGCTCTAGGGTGGGTGCTGTCCCGATGATGGCTTGGAACTGTTGGTGATGGGTACGGAACCCCGTTCCGGTGCTCTGTGCCATGGTGGTCTGTTGTGCCCTGGCCGGAAGCCTCTAGCAAGCCTATAAGAGGTATTGGAGTAGTTTCTTATGATGAATGACGATAAGCGAGTTGGAATTAGGAGAGGAGTGAAGGTGCGGGGTGAGTCAGGGCAGGATCAACCTCGGAGAAACTCCGCCGGGGCTTCTCCGATGCCCGTCTCGCGGCCAACCCCGCTATGCCTTTTTGATCGTAGCTCGCCAGCGAGTCTACATATAGTCCAGCAGACTGGGATCGTTAGAACACATCTTTCATTAACGATTTGAGGTTATCTGATAATCACAATGTCCTGGAAAGACACCAACTGCCACAAGCGCATCCTGCGCGACGCCGAAGCCGGGGGCTACGGTGTCATCGCCGCCATCGCATACAACATTGAACAAGTACTTGGCCTGGTTCGAGCCGCAGAAACTGCCCGCTCGCCCCTCATTATTCAATTCTTTCCATGGGCGATTGAGGCCACTGACGGCTTGCTCGTACGGACCGCCGCAGACGCTGCTCGACGGGCGACAGTCCCTATCAGCATCCATCTCGACCATGCGCAGTCGGAAGATATCATCAAACGGGCGGCAGATCTGCCATTCGATAGTATCATGGTTGATATGTCGCATTACGAGAAAGAAGTCAACTTGAAGAAAACTCGCGAGCTGGTGCGATACTGCAACGACCGTCAGAAAGCCACCGAGGCGGAGCCTGGTCGGATTGAGGGGGGCGAAGACGGCGTTATGGACACGGCTGGGCTCGAAGCGTGCATGACCACCGCCGAGGAGGTGGATGAGTTTGTGGACACGGGAGTCGATGTTCTTGCCCCGGCTTTTGGAAATGTTCATGGCGAATATGGGTCGCGCGGGCCACAGCTGGATTTTGAGCGGTATGTCTGAAGCAGAGATCTCTATGCAGAGTTATTGACGATGATGCAGGTTCGAGAAGATTCGCAAGCAGTCAAACGGTCGAGTAAACTTGGCGCTTCATGGGACCAATGGATTTGCTCCCGAGCTTATGAAGCGCTGCGTGGCTGCTGGAGTGAGCAAGATCAACGTGAACCGGCTGGTGTTGGATGATTACTACGACCACCTTCGAGCCAACGTGGGCAAGATGCCACACACTCAGTTGATCGAGGAGGGTATCCAGAAAGTGGCGGAACTGACTGCCAAGTGGATGGAAATTTGCGGATCTGCAGGAAAGGCATAAAGGAATTGCAGTTAGATAGGATAGATAAATTGGCATGTGAATGGTTGCATTCCTGCCAGAGCTCTGGCCCGATGACGAATCCTTCGAATTATGGTTGTGACATTCCTATACCTTCTACCTCAGAATTTTCGACCAATACCAGTGGCACAGCACTCACACTTGCGAAGTAGGCTACCTTATTTAGCCACACTGTCATGTAAATGGCTACATGCAGGCATTATTGGACCTACAGCATTTCCTCACTGGTTTGGGTGGACCATTTCACCCTTTGAGGGAGTTGAATCTTTTCCTCCGCCTGTCTCCGCTATAAATACTTCCCATCCTACACCAATTGCAAGATATTGCAAAGAAGCGTTTCATTGAGAAAGAGTTTATCCCTTTACCAAGCGACTCCGTACAACCAAAGAAACACTATTGCAAATTACTGAACATCCCTCCATCCGCCAACAACCCCGTCGCATTCACATACTGACTCATCTCCTCACAGGCCAAAAACACAGCCGGTCCTGCCATATCCTCCGGACGACCGATGCGACCGAGAGGAATGCGCGCCTCGAGGGCAGCCTTCTTCGTAGGATTCTTCATATCATGATCGGCCAGCTGCGTGGCAATAGTACCAGGCATCAGCGCATTGCATCGGATTTGATCTTTGCCGAGCGCAATTGCCATAGACTGCATCATGGAGAGGACGGCGGCTTTGGTGGGCGTGTAGTGGGTTTGGAAGCCTCCCCCGACCAGTGCGCTGACTGAGGATATGCCGATTATGGAACCGCCGTGGCCTTGTCGAACCATCTGGCGAGCGGCGGCTTGACAGGAGTAGAAACAGCCTTTGATGTTGACGTCGAGGCTGTGGTTGAGAAGGGATGGTTCGATTCTAGAATGTTAGCTATGTTTTCACTCTTCACAGTTGGAGAACTTACTTGAGAAATTCGGCTTGCTTGAAGACACCTGCGTTGGCGACAAATATATCCAACTTGCCCCATTGCGATACAGCCTCTTTTATTAAGTCGATACTGGTCTCGGGCGCGGTCACATCGCCGGGGATCTCCAGGATCTTGCCTGCCTCAACTCCCTTCTGTTGAATTGCTTTGACCTCCTCGAGCAGACTGTGGCGATGGACTTCATCCTGAGCAAGCCCCAAGTGGTTGACAGCAACATTACATCCTTGCGTGATGTAGGCCAACACAATGGCGCGACCGATGCCGGTGGTGCCACCGGTGATAGCGGCAGTTTTGCCTCTGAGCAGATTGCAAGCCGGGAGAACCATTGTGAAAGACTGATGAATTGAACGAGAGGGTTTTGAATTGAATTGATCCCGTATGATCAGTGAGTGCTGGAGCTTATCAAGACTACCCCGCTGCATGAAGGCCCCGTCTCGAGGGCTTCCCCGCAGTTGCCCCCACTCTGCCGTCTCGGGGGAGCACCGAGTCGAGAGGACGATCATCTGGCAGATGGTGATAATAATTATAAAATAACCCTTGCTTGCAGTTCATTGTCATGTCCAGATCTCTAAAGTCATTCGATTGTATTTGATCAACATCTCATCATGACCATGGCTCCCTCCGCGACCGCTCCTGAAACCACCACCCCCGAGGCCAGCACCGGCCCTCAGACACAAGTCACCCTGTGGGGAAAGGTGATTGCTAGTGGGTGCTCCCGACGAACTTCAAGGGATCTTATCTAATGTTATCTGCAGTCACCGGCGCCAACCGCGGAATCGGCCTGGGTATCGCCGAATCCTGCCTGTCCAATGGCGCCGCCAAGGTCTACTCCATTGATATCGGCGAGACCGGCGAGGACTTCGCTGCCCTGGCTAAGCAGTACCCCGGGCAGATCTTTGCCATCAATGCAAATGTCACAGAAGAGGCCACCATCACCGCTGCGATTGACCGGATTATCGAGGAGGCCGGCGCCCTCCACGGTATGGTAGTCAACGCCGGCCGGACCCACCACAAGGCTGCTCTCGACTTCACCAAGGAGGAAATTGAGACTCTCTTCAATGTCAACCTCTTCGGTGCCTTTTATACCGCCCGCGCGGCAGCACGGGCTTTCATCAAGCTCGGTATCAAGGGATCGGTTGTCTTCACGGCATCGATGGCCTCATACCGACCTAACAAGGTATGTCCAACTTCCTCCCCTTGACAATAACTAACTGGATCCTCCTAGCGCGTCCCATCCACCCCCTACGGCGCCTCCAAAGCCGGCGTCCGCAACATGACCCACACACTGGCAATGGAGTGGGCGCAATACGGCATCCGCGTCAACAGTGTATCGCCCGGCTTGGTCAACACCGCTATGACTTACTGGGTACCTCAGCAGCCGGACTGGGAGCAACAGCTCAAGTATTATGGGGGGTTCCCGCGGTTGGCTGAGGTGCAGGAGTTGGGTGGTGCGTATGTGTATCTGCTCAGTGATGCCGCGAGCTATACCACTTCGATTGATATTCCGGTCAATGGGGTGATTGGCAGTAAGTTGTTCGATTATTCCTTATGGGATAGGTTGGTTAATGTGAACAGTTTGTTAAATGGTGTAAAAGGTGTAATGACAGTTTCTTATTATAGAGTTATGTCAAGTTGTCAAATATGAGGTTCTTGTCTCCTATCTCGTACCGAGTGTCCACTAGTTACTCTGTATATATAATGGCCCGACGTTGTAACCATTCCAACTACAACTGCATATGGCTAGAATGAAATCCTTCAAAAAGAGGGGAAATGAAAAGGAAAAGGGAGAAAACAAAAAAGCAATAATATTCTTCTGACGACGGAGGATGGAATGTATAACAGCACCTTGTATTGAAGTACTGGATCGGAAGAACATCCAGGGATTGGAGCTTCCTACACCGGGCCCTTTTCTCTTGCCCAAGAAAAGGACGGTTTCTTTCGCTAGCCTCTTGATTGCTCTAGTAGTACACCTAAGGTCTGTAATAGTATAATGAGTTAATTTATTTTGTAGTAATTCTCATCTAATAATCATAGTCTTCGTGTCAATGCCATCGTCTGTCATAATCCGTCATACAAAGCCCCCAGTAACGTCCACAATCCCATATCTGACATAACTTCCAAGGCTCAATGAATGTTGTGCGCATAGGCCTATTGCTACTGGTATCATATCGTCTCCTCATGCTCCGTCTCAACTTCCAATCCCTTCTCAAGTCCCCCCACACCGCCATGCCGACCACTAATACCGAGAGCTGGATTCTCCGCCAAAAGAGCCTTGAAATTCGCCTCTGCTGTCCAGACCCAGGGAGATTTGGCTGCAAAGAGCAGATCGATTTCCTCGAGGGTGCGTCGGCTGGATTCGGGGTAGAGTGCCCATACTGTTATCGTTAGTTTGTGTTAACCGGTGAGGATGGTAGTGGACGTACCAATTGGGATTGAAATGAGGTTGACAGCTCCGAAGACATGCAATGTATTGGCGCCGATGGAGGCGAAAATGTACGGAAGGGCTAGAGTGAGTGACCTATTCTATGTTAGATACGCACAAAGAAGTGGGATTAGAGCATACCCATTTCCCAAACTCCAGCCTACCACTCCCCATGCATTGCCCTTGGCGCGGACTTTAAGCGGGAAGATCTCCGCTGGATATAGCCACGGAACTGTGAGCCAGGTTGCACCGAAGATGAAAGTATACAGATACACCATGGAGGTGGCGGCAATACCCCACGGCCCTTGGTTGTCAGGATGGCTCAGCCCTCCTTGGGCTAGTCCTCCTGCCAGGAACATGGCAATCGCTTGACCGGCCGCTCCCCACCAGAGGGTCCAGCGACGGCCGACGCGGTCTAAAGTAAAGACACACACCAGGGTAGCCAGGGCGTAGAAGATGTCATTCAGCCCTGAGATCCACATCGTTTTATGGGAGTCGAACCCGGCAATTTGGAAGATCGCTACCACGTTAGTGACTTGATACTAGGCATGGGAAGGTCGACTTACTAGGTGCGTACATGGTGACTCCGGCTATACCTGACCAGCTCTGCAGGATCTGCAACCAGATGACCAACTGCACCCGTCGAGCAATGTGCAAATCCTCTTTGCCGAGTCCAAACAGCATATGAAAGTACGTGATATCGCCTGATTCCTTCTCCATGTCAACACTCGCTTCAATCTCACGCATCTCCCGCATCGCTGCACCGTCATTTTCAGTGCCTCGCAGACGCTGCAGTACATAGAGTGCTTCATCGCGACGTCCAACCATGCACAGCCAACGAGGAGACTCTGGGAATACCCAGCATCCCGTGACAAGGAAGAGCAGGAACACGATCTGGAAGGCAATTGGGAATCGCCATTGAAAGTCGGATTGTCCGTCGTTGATATAACTCAGTCCGAAACCCAACCAGTAAGCGACCGCCACGCCAGCGATGTTCAACGTGAACTCCATAGCGATGAACTGGCCACGAGACTCGTAGTCGGCAAGTTCGGAGCCATACACGGGAACGGTGGCGTTCAGCACGCCGGTCCCGATACCGTTGATCAGACGTGACACGATCATCCACGGGGAATTCATGGCCGTGCATTGTAACGCGGCACCGACTATCCCCCAAGCCGCTCCGAAGCCGAGGGACTTGATCCGGCCGTACCGATCACTAAGGTATCCCCCGATGAAACATCCGACCAGAGTCCCGAGGTAGTACGCCGAGACGATGCCTCCTTGTAACAGAGTATTGGTCACCGTCACTGAGCCATTGCTCACGTATCCCAGTCCCATCCGATTGACATATGCTGCGGAGTCGTTGACTCCGCCCATCATGCCTTGGTCGTAGCCTGTTGCGAGCATGAGTCAGTATGATGCGGGTGTCATATAGAGGGAGTTCGGGAACCACCAAAGAAGAAGATAGCAAGTCCAGCAAGAAAATTAATAGCTATCAACAACCGCTTCTGTTGTAGCCGGCTGGTGATCTTCCACCTCGCCCGCTCATCGTTGTTGATGATGAACATGGTGCCGTTAAGTGATAGACAGAGATTGCACGGTGAAACAGAAAGAGAGATCAATCGATTCCTCGTGTACATTAGGAAACCTCGATTAGAGTGGGTCTTTTTATAGTTATATCCACTTCTATCTCCACACGTCATACGATGTAGCCCCAGGTTTGCTCCATGATACTGGGAGAGCCCATGGGGGCGGGTGAACACACAGCCTGGACCAGTAGGCGCTTTACATGGTGCTCGGCTCGGGGACAGGGGCGCGAAACGGGGCTCCATATTATTGATCTCCCACTATCAAATCAAACCCCTTGAAAGAGTGGAGTTGATGATGTCAAGCTATAGAAAGCGTCAAACAATTGTCGCGTGCTAGATACATCGTTATCTTCAAGAAAAGGATGACGTCAAAGAGGAGCAGGATCAACCATCCTAACAAGGACGCGGTAGTTAAGATATTACGGAAATCTTGTCCTGGTTAGAGGTTAACTATTCATGGCCACCCCTATCTACCTCTCACTAAGCCTCTTGTCCACCAAATCCCGATATTCACGCTGCCGGAAACAAATGTCCAAAAACACCTCATACTTGGCCTGAAGCAGCCGTTGCTGATCCACATCCGTGGTGGGATCTACACGTCGACCCGGTTTGCTCATTTGGCCCATGATAGACCACAAATCTTTCGAAGATGATCCTGAACTCCCACTGGCGGCCATGGCTGCTAGCATCGCAGCACCGTGGCACACGGCAGCATGAACATGCTGGGGTAGGACCACCGGGAGGCTACACGCCGAGGCTATTAAGTCAACCAGGATATCGTTTTGTGTCTGGGACCCAGACATGAAGATGACTGAAATTTGGTGACCGTGTTCATTCATCGTGTCCACGATCTGACGCGTTTGGAGGGCGATGAACTCCAGCGCCCCATAATAATGGAGAGCGAGATTATTCATTGACTCATCGCTTTTCAACCCGATAATGGCGCCGCTCATTTGCGGGTCTGCGATGGGGGAGCGATTGCCCCATAGGTCGCCGTAGAAAAAGAAGTGCTTGGCGAGAATCGATACGGAGACCTGCTTCTGTCTGGCTTGTTCGCGAAGATGGTTGTTGAGGAAATCGTAAACATGTACACCCTTAGCCTTTGCAGCTTCCAAAGCTGCCGAATAGGCTGGATGGCTTTCGACGACATGTCGAATGAGTTCGCCTGTCGCGGATTGCCCTCCTTCGGCCAGATATGCACCGGGGAATAGCACATTCTGGTAGGGCCCCCAAACTCCAGGGACAAACAGTTCCTCGTTGGACATGGCGAGATGACAGGTTGAGGTACCGGCGACGACTGCTAGTCGATGGATGACCCGTTCCTGCTCGTCACCGGAGTTGTCATTGTCCAAGTCGACCTTGGCTCCCACGGTGCCGATCCAGCCTGCATACGCGTCGATGACTCCGCTCCCGACTGCGATACCGGGGACGAGCCCTAAGCTAGCTGCAGCTTTTTCGCTCAACGGGCCTACACACTGGCCAGCGCTGAGATAATGACCATTCTAGATGCTGTCAGTGATGACTGATAACTCAGAACTCTGGGATACTCACCAGGCCATTAATACCACCAAGTCGCACAAAGTCATCCGCAGTGAGATCTTCAAGGCCAACTGCAGTCAGAAAGTCCAACTGCCATCCTTCGGAGCCGGTACCAGTGGCATTTGCCAGATAGCCCTGCTTGCAAATAACACTACAGTAGCTTCGAGTCTCTTTGCCGGTGGCCATGTGAGTGAGCGCATCTGCGAGATCGTAGAATTTGCAGTCTTCAAACATTCGCGGCTCCATATGGTTCTTCAGCCAGAGGATTTTCGGCATCTCCATTTCCACGGACATGGCGCCTCCAACATATTTGAGCACATTGTGGTTGGTTGCATTAATAGTCTTTGTCTCGTCCACTGCGCGATGATCCAACCACAGAATCACATTCCGATCGGTACTAAAGTCGGGGCTGCTGATTGAGATGGGATTATCGGATTCGTTGCTGAATACTGCTAGGGAGCAAGTGGCATCGAAGGCAAGTCCTCGGATATTGGAGGCCGGGACATCGCATTGTCGAAGTGCGTCCTTGACGGCGATACAGATACTGTTCCATATGTTGGAGGTCGATTGCTCATAGTATTGCGGATGTGGTCGCCATGTCTTAATGTCCTGCGATGCAAGACCGACAATATTCCCTTGATTATCGATGACACAGGCACGCGCACTGCCGGTACCTACATCCACTCCGATGTAATAATCTGCGTGTTCGTCGGACATGTCCAGTTGGTTCTGTGGATTGAGGGGACTGAAGACATTGTCCAAAATGACGGACTCAGGTGAGGAATTTAAGCTGGTTCAGTGATCCCTTTCTACTATCTATCGTATCCTCGTGAGTTTGGTTTGGTGTTTTCCCTATCTTCTTTATCCTCCTTAGGGTCCCCGAGACGAACCCTGTCCCCGACACGGCGGCCACATTCCCACGTGACCTGTCCGTCCGACGATCGATGGGCCTAGACCATGAGCATACCAGGCTCAATATAAATACACCCAGACGAAAGGCGTGGACACGATGTATGAGTAGTGCCAATATCCTGAACCATCTTCACAATGGTCCTCTTCAAACCAAATGATGCCCCAGTGCAAAAGCTCTTCGATCTCACCGGCAAGATGGTGGCAATAACCGGTAAGTAGGAAGTACAGATTCAAAGTACATGTCTAACGAAAATAGGGGGTGGACGAGGCATTGGATTGACCGTAGCTACTGCCTACGCCGAAGCTGGTGCTCAGGTATGCATGCTGCATTCACTAAAAGCCCAACCTTAATGATTGCGCAGGTTGCTATTCTATACCGCACAACCACCACCGCTCCCAAAACCGCAGAAGAACTTTCTTCCAAATACAACACCATATGTCGCGCATATCAAGCCGACGTTACCGTCCCAACCCAAATCTCCGCCGCAATTGACGCCGTTGTCCAGGACTTTGGAAAACTGGACGTGATCGTCGCCAATGCGGGAATCTGCTCGGAGCATGCAGGCGAGGACTACACCCCTGAACAATTCCAGGAGGTTATGAATGTCAATGTCAACGGAGCGTTTTATACAGCCCAAGCTGCTGCCAGAATCTTCAAGAAACAGGGCTTCGGAAATGTGGTATTCACGGCTTCGGTTAGCGCTACGCTGGTGAATACGCCTCAGAAACAGGCTGCAGTTTGTCCCCCCTTCATGCCCCTTTTACCCTCATTGAGAATATTAGACTGATGAAATGATGATAGTACAATGCCTCCAAAGCTGGAGTCCTGCAACTAGGCAAGTCGCTCGCAGTGGAATGGGTGGACTTCTGCCGCGTCAACTGCGTCTCGCCGGGTTATGTCCAGACGCAGATGATGCAGTATGCTTCGCCTGAGATGCAGGATAAGTGGCTGAGTCAGGTTCCTGCTAAGCGCTTCGCGTCGCCATATGAGCTCAAGGGGGTAGGTGTGAGTACATTCAGAGATGATGTTAGCTAAGATGTTGCAGGTTTACCTTTTCTGTGCTTCCGATGCGTCTAGTTATATGACCGGGTCGAATCTGGTGGTTGATGGGGGTTTTACATTGCCTTAAGCTATTCAGAAATATATAGCAGTGCTCTCAGGAGTCAGTGCTTGGGAATTTCATATAGTGGTGTCTGTAATTGGATATTCTTTCGCCTATGTTTGTCCAGCCTGTATGTGGCTACCTTGAGTGTAGCAATTCCTCGAATTTCTGACCTTAAAATGCGCCCAGCTAGAGTAGAATGTCACACTGCAGAAAGTTGGTTGGAACATTTGAGGCACAACTCAACCACTAACAAACACTACTTTCCTTATCTTCCTTTTTCAATATTGGCAACTTGGCTGAAATAACCGGACACATTAAACACCTTGTGGCTGTACGAACTGCTTCAGAACTTGTCAATAGCTTCGCCCCATATCGATTGATCAGGACAAATTAATTTAATATTTATCTGACAGCATCTAGTGCGTCCTCCCCCTCACCGTACCATCAATCCCCTCCAAATCACTATACAACCGCCACTCATAATCCAAGCTGGGATCGTTAAACCGTGCCTTTGCATCCAGCGTCGCAATCCGCGCCATATCTTCCGGCTGCAACTCGAAATCTGCCGCCAAATTCTCCTCAATCTGCCATTCGATCACACTCTTTGGGATGACCGAACGACCACTATTGATGCCCCATGCCAGCACCACCTGCACCGGACTCTTGCCGTACTTCTCCCCAATCTCCTTCAAAATCGGCTGATCAATCACCCGCATCATATGGGCGATTTTCTTCGACCATCCAGTCTGGCGGTAAAAGTCATTCATGTTGCCCAGCGGACTGAACTGAATAACATGGATGCCTTTCTCCTTCAACCACTCACTAAACCCCTTTTGCTGGAGATAAGGATGCACCTCCATTTGATGCACCGCGGGAACCTACTATCATATCAGCTCGCCCACCCTCATACCCCAACCAAACGAAGGAATCCACTCACCGTCCCACTCTCCCTAATCAACCTCTCCACCTCCCCCTTACTAAAATTCGACACCCCAATGGCCCTCACCTTCCCCGTCCCCACCACCCTCTCCATCGCCCTCCACGTATCCACAAAATCCGTCTCCCCATGAACCATCCTCCCCTCCTCATCCCTCGGAAACCGCTCCTCCCCGCGCTTAAACGTACACGGATAATGCATGAGCAGTAAATCCACATACCCCGTCCCCAAGTCCGCCAGGGACTCATCCACTGCCCCCTCCACGTCATCCGGATGGTAATTATTACACCAGAGTTTCGTGCCCAGGAAGATGTCTTCCCGGGGTATCCCGCTTTTCTTGATCCCTAGGCCGACTTGGCGTTCGACGTTGTAGACGCGCGCCGTGTCGATCAGCCGGATGCCTTTTTTGAGGCCTAGAGCGACGGTGGATTCTTGCGAGTCGGGGTCTTGGAAGGTGCCCATGCCGAGGGCGGGGATTTTGGCCCCGGTGTTGAGTGTGTAGCTTGTTGTGCGGGTGGTGAGGGTGCGGCGCGGGGAGAGGAGGGCGGTGCGGAGGGAGGCGCGGGTTAGTCTGGATGCGACGGGGGTGGTCATGTTGGTGTTGTGATCTGGGGGGTTGGCAATTGGGTTAGTTGATGGAATTGGAAAGGAATTATGTGGTAATGGGAGGCGGTTAATAGATTTAGGGAATCGTCACCCTGGGGGTGTTTATATCTCGTTCATCGGAGCGGGGGTCCGGCGGATGAGGGTTCCGTGTCGGCGGCAGGGAACCGAGACGGGGTCATGCCAAGACATGGTGCAGATGGTTATGCGCTGTGCCTTGGCAGCTTTCTGCCACTGAAGATCGGACAGATCTGAATGAAGGATATGATAGAAGTAATAATTTTAGGTAATAAGTGGTTGCTGTTACATAGGAAGCCAAGGAGGATGCAAGGAAAAGATCATGTGACAGACTGCCCCTAGTGTAGGTAGTCAATCCAACAATTCCAATTTCGGCAACTTACGATTTATTCATGTTCAAGAGGATCTGTCGAAGTAGAGAGTACTTCATCATCTAGATTCCAGTATTGCTAAATAGACTGAGTGAGGTAAAGGTCCGGTTTCTGTTGGCTGCGGAATTGGTTGTTCGGAACCCTGCTCGGCGCTGGAAGCACTGTCGAGCTGCTAAGATAACCATATGTTGATGATATCTAACGAATTACTCAGTAGACCTTGAAAGTAAACTGCGACTATCTAAGTAATCAATATTCTACCTACGCTACATACTCAAGTTAATTTACCCGCCATCCACCATACCACATATCCCGAATAAACTCATCGCACCCTAGCCCTATCCTTCCGAGCCCCCGAGCTCGGCCTCGAGCTCTCCCCGGTCGAACGCACTGAGCGTCTCTTCCTCTTCTTCGGCGTCGGAGTCGGAACCTGAGCCTCCATCTCATATCTGAACGAGCCCGAGAAATTCACCGCCTTGCGACTCGCTCGATCCAATTGTCTCTGCAGCGCCACATTCACATACTTGACCGCCTCATCCCGGGATCGATCATCCAGACGGAGTTTCCAGCGGTAACTCTCCAGTCTACCCCAGGTCCGATTCTCGACTTCCCCGCAGTGGAGAGCGTGTCGCTTGAAGCAGTCGTAGGAGCGGCGTTTGATTCGCAGTAGCTCGGGACCTTCTTTCCTGTACCAGGAGCGTGATTTGGGGAGGTAGGTGAATTAGCGCGTGAATGTGGCTTCGTATTCTTCGAGCATGAGGTCGCGGAGGCTGATGTCGATCTAGTGGATATTGGTTAGGTATGGTTGGTTGGGATGGGAGAGGGGGACTTACTAGGCGTCCTCCGTCAGCTACGCTGGCACAGCATGAGCAACGCATTCGGGTGTTGGTTTCTGGACCAGGGGGAATCAGATGGGTGATGATGTCGGCCATGATGATGAAGCAGCCTTTGCAGACGAGGATTTGCTCGGTTCGGATGACGAGTTTATCCCTGACAAGTTAGCTTTGTATTGAGGGGGATTGGGGACGTACATTGGTTTGTAGTGAAGGAATTGCTGGCTGTAAATAGCGAGAGTAAAACTAATTGGATACAGAAGACAACAGAAAAGATCGAAAAGATTAAAGAGAAGAGAGAGTAGAAGGAAGATAAGAAAAGTCGTAAGCAAAGGACAGAATGGCAGTGGTACTCAGCGATTGTACTGGTGTTGGTCTCCAAGAAGGAAGTGGATTGATGGGCGGTTAAATGCTTGGAGAATCCGACTGTCACGACTGTTTTGCCATTATTCTTTGTCGATCTATCATCTGTGTCTTGACATCCGCAGACTTGACAATATTTTGTCCCCCACAGTGAAAGGACCTGATCCTGTCTTTCGTAATTGCTTTGCGGGAGATAACTAGATAAGCAAGCGACAGAAAACATATTAGTTGTCATTCAAACATTGAGACTTCCTCCACCCATCACTATTTGCTCACCGATGATATTCTCTTTCACAATGACCTTATGTCTCCAACACAAGCACCATCATCAATTTCCTAGAGGCCTCCAAGCATACACAGCTGGATGGTGAAATCCGTGGCAGGAAGTCGGGTTGTCACATTTGATGTATTCGGTTCAGGGATAGGGCGAGACACCTGCATTAGTGCTGGTTTCAGGCAATGCAGTTACCCATAAGAGGCAACACAGCATCTCAGATCGATCGACCGAGGGGTAAGGTTCCTACGGTTCGTGTGGAACTGGGCTCTATCTATTTGATACCTTCCCAGATTTCACCCGGTTTTCTAGTATTAACCTTCTTGTTCTACCGTGTCGGGCTAAAGCGTAATTGCGATCGCAAGGTCTGCTTTCTCTGCACTCCGTTCATCAGCATAACCTAGGGAGCCATAGTGAGTTATCGCATTATGCGCAGGGATGTGCCTGACAGAGAACTGTGAAATTGTTGTTAATGCACCTCATCTGCAGCATGTTGCTATCTGAATTGACTGGTAGGATGGCCGCGTAACTCGCGACGAAACAATCCCTAATCGCGCCCAAATCTAGTTGACGTGAGCCCTTGTTTTCGCGTCCAGGCTGAGCTGTTTCTTATTCTGTCACCACACGCCAGACTGTCGACTCGATAGATCCAATGCTGGTCACGGTGTTGGGTGATATTGACAAGTGTAGAAGGTATCTGCTAACAGTAGTAACGCGGATGACGTCCCCTCATCCTTTCATGTGAATACCCCTGTTCCTATACCTGGCTGGTAATGGCGAACTCAATATACCGCAATTGCCAGGGATTCAGCCATGTTGAACTCTGAGAGGTCGATTCACATCCCTTCATAGAGTGGCACTGCTGCTCTGGACCAGTATATGCCAAGTGACAAAGCCAGATCGACTTTCTTCTCGCCTGAGTTCGTCTCGGATCACTGTATCTCAGCGGGTTAAAGTGGATATCTATATCTCGCATTCCTGCTTAGTGCACACCAATTTTACCGCAGTAACCGCCATAGATAGATTAATGTATTTCCCACTACCAATATACATTGAATCTAATAACAGCCGGCACATCTGTTTCCTTCTTTACTAGGCTGACTTAGACAAGTGCCTTCAGTGAGGTGTATGCGTGATTCATCTGATCATCATATCTTTCCTGAATTCTCTCATCAGAGTCATGATACCATTTGTGGTAGCTATCCAGCATCGTATTTACACGCCGTCAAACCACCAGGTCCAGCCTTCCACCATATGAACGAAGGATTATCCCCATTCCACCTTATTTCACTTCATAGCTCATGAAGTGCACATAGATGCCACCGGCCTACCTAATTATAATGCCCGAAGCACCACATCCTTCAGCCCAGATCAGGCACGACCAGCCACCCCCAAGGCGAAACACCCCACCAGCCCACGATATCAAAGAAACCCAACATCAGCAGGTATTTCTTTTTATGAAAATTATCAATATCAATAAATTTCCATTCCAACAATAAATAGTTACAGCCTAGGTATCCCCCCCCACCTCCCTCAACGGAATCTCATCCCCCACCACCGTAACCTCCACCTCCACCTTCCTCACAATCCCGGGTATATTCCTATCCAAAAACTCCCGATCCCCCGCAAATATATGCGTCGTGATATTCGCCAGAATATGTCGTTCCAAATCATCCCCTGATCCGTTTTGCTGTTGCATGTATGGCATGATCCATCGTGATTTCCAATCTTGGGTTAGTTGACTCACGTTTAGGGATGTGGTTTGTGTAGTCTCTGGGTTGGGCATTTTCTGGTGTTGGGTTTGGGCCCGGTGGGTAAGTTTCTTGATGAAGTGCACGATCAGCGGACGGATACAGGGGATTGAGGCGGTGATGAGCACCACGCCTGCTTCGATGAACATCCATCGGAGGAGGGTGACTCGGTTGATGCGCGGGTTCGTGGAGGCCACGATGCTGGGGTATTCGAGGGTTTTGACGAGGGAGGCGGCCATTGCGCTGCTCCTGTTAGATTGGGTTGTGAGATGGGTGGGGGGTAGGTACACGACGCCTAGGCTTAGGAGAGAGACTAGGACCAGCTTGACTTTGAGGGTCCAGTTGAAGCGCCAGAAGATGTATATGGGGAAGACGGCGAGGAGGAGGTCGCAGGCGGAGTTGAATGCTGTCACGTTAGTAGGGATATACTTTGATGCTGGGGGGGAAAAGGGGGACATACATCCTTGGAAGTAGGCGTAGTCGATTTGCACGTCTAATGACATGCAGGAGTTGCTTTGACTGGGGTTGAAGAGCTTGTTGACGTGCGTCGTGCATTGGAAGAAGAGCAGGAATACGCTGATCACGTTGACGATTATCTGGCATGGTACTAGCACCCAGAGAATGATCCGGTGTAATTTGCGCGCGGCGAGCAGCTCGATGAGGTAGATGATGAATGCGAGACGACCGGCGGTGGCTGCTAGGGTTATGACAGCCTGGCTAATGGTGGAGTACTTGAGCGAATTCATTTCGCGGTGTAGCTCCAGCGCGCTGCCAGTCTGTCCGTATCCATAGTCCACCGCGACATTCGAGAGGACGGCAGCGATGAAGAGCAGGATCTGGGCGCGTTAGCAACCACATGCAGCCAGGTGATGTACTGACCAACGCGAACAAGGTGACGAGATCACTGATCTGAAAGTTCCCAAACTTGGCATTGCCGACGGAGCGGAGCGCCACCACCACGATGGACAATGCGCTCATGGTCCACACGGCGGCCAGTAACTCGGGCCCATAGTTAATCGACGAGGCGGGCTTGGGATTCGCGCTCGTTGAGTTGCCCAATGTGCCATTGCCATGGTGGTGATGTCCGTGGGATCCATCCATCTCCGCAGGGTCCAGGCAGAAGTAAAATTGTTGACAGCAGACGGCGGCGTTAAACACAATCAAGTAGCCAACGCACAGACTAACCGCCAAGACTGATTGTCCACAGGCACGGAATGTAAATGCAGCAGGATCGGCCATGGCCGTTGTGATAGGGCCAGCGGGACGGGACCACGCGTCATTCTTAACGGTGATCAAGCTGCCTCGCCGGTGCAGATAATGCGCCGGTCGGAGAGACTAACGAGTCGATCCCACTGAAGGAGCGTCTGGCGGAGATGGTCCGAGACAGCTGATGAATTGACGCGGTGGAGCGGGTGCCACTAGGGCTAATTAAGCATATCGACCGATATGGCTCCACCGAGTCCACCCCTTAATCTCGACCGTTGGCACCCACTATAGAGTACTAAATTGATTCCTGGTGGATCAGGGATCACTGGGCAGGATGCACCGGAACTATCCCTAGATGACGGTGGAAAAGGAGAGGAAGGGTGACCCTATCTAATTCATTGCAGATGGTGGAACAGCACTAGCCGAGCTAAAAATATCCCCAGCTCATCCCGTCATCTCCATCTTCATCTGCTCGATCCATCCTAAACCAATAGCATGGTCATATTAACTGCCACACGGCCCAGCAATCTATTTCCGACAGATCTGCACGAGAGCAGTGGGGATGGCGTGCCAACGGAACCGGAACCGTCTCCGAGCCCTAATCGCAGCAAGCCGGTCGATTGTTTACCGTGATGGATGCTCCATCGGGGGAGTGATTGATGGGCTGTCCCTGCTTGAAAAGGAGATTACTGTCTCGATCTACCCTGTCATAGGGCTGCACGCTTCATAGAAATCCGGAAATAATAAAGTATATTTCAAGAACTATAGCACTGCCACCAGCAGCTCGCATCTCTGACAGGTTACCACTCAGGGCAAGGCTCCTCCTCTCCCGAAGATCCGAACTCACCGAACCCAGACTGCCCCTTCGACCCAGCCCCAGACTTGATCCCTCCAGACGGCGCGGCGCCAGATCCAGAAGTAGCAGAAGCAGCAGTCGGAACAACCACCTCCGCAACCGAGGTAGCCGCCCCCGTCTCCTCCACAACACTCGCAGCAGTAGGAGTGGCATGACTAGCCACCGAAGTCGACGACGCAACGGCAGTTTCCGAGCCCATGGCAGGGATACTAATGGTCGCAATCTTCCACACCTTGCCGCCCTCGCTGGAGGTCAGACCGGTGTAGGTAGCGCCCGCACCCGTGGCAATGGTGTCGCCGAAACTGGTGTCCGCTTCGCGCAGCGTGATGGTCGTGTTGATGTAGAGCTGGGAGGCGACTGTGCCGGTGCAGTCGCTGTCGCATTCGGTGCCAGTGCCGTAGCTGTGGTTTGTTAGTGGTGTTGACACTGGAGGGAGGGAGGAGGGGGGGGGGGGGGGGGGGGGGGGGGGGGGGGGGGGGGGGGGGGAACGTACCCGGTCATGTATGGGCCAGCGGCGTAGGAGTAGCTTGACAGAGCGGCACCGGTCAGAGCATTGGTGACGTTCTGAGTCCAGGTCTCGCCGTCGGAAGCGAGGTTGTATTCGATACGAACGTGGTCGTCGGCGCTGACAGGGGAACCGGTGCCATCCAACTGACCGAACGAGCCGAAGATACTGGCGCGCACGCACCACTGGCCCGTGGTAGCACCGCACCAGGCGTTGCTGGGCCAGCTCTCGAGGGTGGTCTGGATGAGGTCGCCGGTGCCGTTGCTCATGCCGGGCCAGAGGAACAGTTCGCCATTCTGGGTGGAGGGGGCTTCGCCGGGGATGATGGTGGTGACGGCGTTGATGATGTCGGAGGTGGTAGGGCCAAGAGAGACGCTGCCTCCCCAGGAGTCGCGCTTGGAGATTTTGGTGGAGCTTTGCAGGGCGGCGGGGAGGACGGCGCCGAGAGCAGCGGGGAGGATAGCGAGAGTGCTGAGGACGTGCATGGTGATTATGAGAATGTATAAGTGGGGATGTAATGAATGTAATGAAGGACGGCCACCAGTGGCGTGAGTAAAGAATGTATGATGAACAAAATGATACCGTGGAAGTGGAGGAAGCCGTCGATATATCTAGTCGGTATCAACCTCGGCAGCTAGTGATTTCAACGGTTTCACACTAGGGATGGGCTGAAACATTGTTAATGACATCCAGACCCCGCACCAATGAGAGATAGCAATGAGCAGTGGTGGTGCAATTTCCATCCTGAATACCCTGTATAGAACTCAGCAGGTCAGGGATGACCCTTAATTCCGGAATTATACAGTCCGCTTACAACAGCTATCCGTGCACCTGCAAAGAATCCCCCAGTTGGCCGTCGTAATAGTATAATCCATTCTGATCACCACCGATTCACAGCAACATACATAACAAACTCATACACAAACGAAACGAAATCACTTTTCTTTCCATCCCAACCCATGCCCTCACACCGCAATCGCCAACCGCTCATAAAACCCCACGCCCTGATTGGCCGACGAGATGAGATCATCGCTGGCCTCGGCCTTGCCGGATCCAAATCGTTTGAGATTCCATTTCTCGATCCCCTCGACGCCTTTCAAATCATTCGAGAAAGTCCGGAACAGATCGCTGTTCAGCCGCTCGTACTCGGAGTATTCCTTCGGCCAATCGCCGAGGCGCTCCACGGCGAGTTTCAGCAGGTGGAGATGTTGACGGACGTACTTGCCGGATTCTTCGGTGCCTTCGCCGGGACTGGTAGCGGGCGAGGAGAGGCTGGAGAGAGTGCCGGATTCCATTTCGGTGGAGGAGACGGAGGTTGGGTCGATGAAGAAGCGGAGGGCGTTTTCGTGCAAAGAGGCCGCTTTCTTGTAGTATCGGTAGGCGAGTTCGCGACGGTCTTTCTGATTTTGGTAGCCTTGGGCCACGCTGGTGTACATTTGGGAGAGGAGGACGGTCATTTCGACGGTGCTGGGGTGGCGGGGGCCGTGGACGCGCGCGCAGTTGTAGACGATGTCTTCGGCGAGGCGGATTGCAGCTGTGTAGTCGCCGATGAGGTACCGGGTGATGACCAGCATGCGGCCGAGGGCGAGCGTGTAGGTGTATTGCGGTTGGGAGACTTCGTAGGTGTCGCGGCTGTTCCAGAGGGAGGTCAGCACCCAGGCCAGCGTGTGGTAGTCGTGTTGCTCGTCGAGGACGCCGATGAGGCTGTTCAGGTTGACGAGGT
This sequence comes from Aspergillus ibericus CBS 121593, assembly GCF_003184845.1. Classification (NCBI taxonomy): domain Eukaryota; kingdom Fungi; phylum Ascomycota; class Eurotiomycetes; order Eurotiales; family Aspergillaceae; genus Aspergillus; species Aspergillus ibericus. The sequence continues at coordinate 198,041 of NW_020292127.1, forward strand.
CGAGTTGGGCCAGGTCGATGTTGTGTTTCTTGAAGTAGTCGAGGGTGTCGCGCATGATGCTGGCGGACACGCGGAGCATCTCCTTGCGGGTGGAGGCCGCGGGCCGGGCCTTGATGTCGCGGCCGGCGATGACAAGGCCGAGTTTGAAGACCAGTTTCAGCGTGGCTTGCGAGGAGTAGCCCGTGTGCGCCCAGATGTATTTGAATGCCGTGTGGGCGAGATCGCAGGCGGACTGGTAGTTGTTGGAGGCGAGAAGCTGCGTGGTGCGGTTGTAGCTGGCAATGGCGACGGAGCGGATCAGATCATGCGATTGATGCGTGCTGAAATAGTCCAGGATGGTTTCGGTAAAGACCTTGGCCTGGTGACTGTTGACCTTCAAGCTGGCGCCTTCGGTGGCCAGGAAGTAGCTGGTGAACTGCTCCACTACGCGGCTGGCAGCCGAATGGCGGCCCCGAGAGACAAGGAATCCGTGCAGGCGGGACACAGAGATGGTAACCTGTTGCAGACTGCTGGTCTTGGAGCTCATCTCGGTGCGGAACTGCTCAAAGTACAGGTACTCGGTGGTCAGGGTGGAGTAGATCTCGTTGAGGGTGACGGTAGAGTCTTCCCGGGACCGGAGGCTGTACTCGAGTTGGGCTAAGAAGGCCAGGCTCTGGCGCTGGTTGGAAGTCACGTCGAAGCCGTACGAGGTGACATTGGAGGAGTCCTTGGCCACTACCTGCCGGTAGATCTCGTGGCTGAGGCTCTTGGCCCGCTCGATCTCGCCGGATGCGATGTAGCTGGACGCGATGCTCTTCGCGACGGCCGTCAAGCGCGTCGAGGAGGTTTCAGTGGAGAGAACCTGCGCGGTGGTTTCTTGCAGGAGCGAGGCAGCGGCATGGGTTTCTCCCCGCTTGGAATAGAGGGACACGATCTCTTCCATTTGCGAGAGGGCCTGCTCGTGGGCCCAACCCTGGGTGGATCGGATCGAGGTCAGGCGTTTGGTGCGAATCGACACCCAGTTCTGCGCTTCCTGGCTGCTCATTGATTCAAACTTGGACGAGGTCACCAGGGCGTTCTGCTCCTCGTAGATAGCGTCCAGGGTGGCGCGGATGTCCTGGTGGTCGATCTCGACTTCGGTGGACTTGGTCCGCAGCAGCTCTTCGTACAACTGAGTGGCCTCGGCTTCATAGCGCTTGGACTCTTGACAGATGTTGGCCAGGACCTTGGTCGCCTGGATGGTGACAGACGCGCTGGCTCCAAACAAACTGATGCACGATTTGCGGTATTGGACAGTCACGTCATGGATGGACGCCGCGTCGCTGTGGACCATGCGCAGGCAATGCACGTAGCGCTCGTAGATGGTCTGCACAAAAGCCTGATCCTGCAGCTTCTGGCTGATCTTCGGGTTCTGCATGGTGTTGAACAGCACCCGGCAGGGCTTCAGGGCATCCGAGTACCGGGCTTGATTGAGAAGCTCGGTGGCCACGATGAGCAGGGGCTCGAATGCATCCGGGTGGCACTTTTCCGAGTCCTTATTGAGGATGTGCACGATCTGACGGTAGTAATCGACGGCGACGGGCCGTGGACGGGTCAATTCAGCCAGAGTCCAGAGCTCCTTGAGGACGGTTGGGTGCTCCGTGCCAAAGCGCTTGGTGTAGGCATTGAGAATGTCCTGGTGGAGGGTAATGGCCTTGTCGGTTTGAGAGGTGCGTTCATATAGACGCAGCACACTAGTCGTCACTCGCTCCAGGATCTGGTCACCAGCTGTCCGGTCACGCCGAACAGCCCGGTACAAACGAACCCGGATGTCTTCCTCCTTGACATGATGGCGTCGGGAACGATAGCAGCTGCTGAGACGTTCGGCGAGCTCGACGGCGTACTCCACATGGGTGGACGGAAGAACAACATCGTCCAACGACGGCGCAAATAATGCCGGCCAGATACCACGTAGCACCCGCTTCAAGGTCTTGGTGGCATCTTGCCAGCGGTGCTGAGCCAGGTACATTTCCACCAGCTTGTTGGTGGCGGTGGTAGACACCTGGTCGGTGCTGGACGAGCTGTAGACCATCTCAACGAGGGTCGACTCGGTCACCGCCGAGGTGGACGACGAGGCCATGCGCATCACCTCCCGCGAGGTCGATTGGATGTGCTGCTGGGCTTCCTTGTACGTAGAGCTGGACTGGCTACTGTGCTGGGTGCAATGCTTGAACACATTGAGTGCTAGCACGGACATCCCGACGGACTTCATCACCTTGGCCACGTCGAGAAAGTGGGCGATCACGGCCTCGGAAGTAGAGGTGCTCTGTTCGTACTCCTCCCAGAAGCCTTCCAGAATGGAGGCGGCCTCATTCTCGCGCCGCTGCGACTTGAGGAACTTGGAGTAGGTCAGCACCGCTCGCAAGTTTCTCAATTCCCACTCGGTCGACCGGCTGAGACGGTACTCCTTGCTCGCCTGCTGCCAGAGCTCCACGTAGGCGCTCTCAGCCTCTTTTGTGTGGTTGGCAGCCACCGCCTTCTCGGCCGTGGAAAAGAGACTCTCAAAGTCGACGGACTCGGTGATCAGCTCGTCTGCTTCGACGCCATCCAGGGCGAGGGCAGTGCCGGCCTCGGTGTCTTGACGGCCGCGGAGATGGACCAACAGGGATTCATCGATCTGCCGGGATCCGCTGCGGTGGTGATGAGTTTCCGTGGTCGTGCCCTGGAGCAGGGTTGTAATTTGCTTTGCCTTGTCTTCTTCCTGGATCAAATGATAGTGCTGCGAGAGTTGCGTCAGGGTGGAGGTGACCATGGTGCTAGTTGCTCCGTAGTGAATCTTGTAGTATTCTACTAGCAGCTCAAGCATCTCAATCCGCTTGGACATGATCTCAGTCTTGGACTCGGAAGTCTGGTCCGCAGTCATCTCCAAGAAATACTTGGTCATTTGCATAGTGATGAGGTGTCGGTCAGAAAGGACCACTTTACTGATTTGGGCAGCATCGTAGAAGATCCGGCTGACCTGCGCAGGCAGGCTTTCATGGATACGTCGGTAGAAGAGGGCTTGACAGAGTATAGTCTGCAGAGTAGTGGGATGGTTGGTGGTAAGGGCCTGGCGGTAGAGCCGCGTCTGGATTTCATGTAGCGACTTCAGGGCCGGCGTTGACTTGGCATCCCATACGGTCATTTCCAGGAGAGGCGCCATCAGGGAGGTTGGGATAACCGGCTGCAGCTCCTTGCTGGCCGTGACAATCTCCTGGTCAGTGGTGCAGCCGAAGGCAATCTTGGCATGGTTCACCCAGTAGCGAAGCGCAAAGTCTAGCAGCGGATATTTGTCCAGATGCGTCTGGACGACAGTCTCATCCAACGGAGTCAGAGAGGGATCATGACTCTCAGTAACGCTTTGCTTGGTATAAAGCAGGAGTCGCTGCGTCAAATCGCTGTTTCTGTTCTTGATGGCCGGGACGAACTTTTCTTTGGCAAAGAGGTCCAGAATGGCGGTGCGGATATGGGCGTGTCGAAGGAACACTAGGTTATTTTGGAAGAAGACCAACGAGGCAACTGGCTTGAGGACGTGTGAAAGATCGACCTCGCGCTCCGTGATGGACGACTTGTCGAGGTCGATGGAAAGGAGCGCTGTCAACTCGGGCTGGCTGAGAGGTCGAACCGCCGTGGCCAGCCAGGTGATGATCTTCTTGCCATCCTCATCAAGCTTTGAATGCAGTGCGTGCGATACCAAATCGGTGATCGAGTATCCAGCCTTTGCGGTCCTCTCGATTGCCTTGGCCAGTGCATCCGAATTGGAGAGATGCTCCTCCCGAACCCGCTTGGTAGCAAGCTTAGCCCACAAGAAAGAGCCGTGCGAGGCTTCGGTGATCCGGGTGACGTTGATCTCCTGGTCTTCTTCGGACATCGAGGCGAAGGCGTGGCTCTGCTGCAGCATCTTCCGAGAGACGGCGGCAATGTCATCGAAAACCAGCTCCGAGGTGATGTTGACTGTGGTTTGAGAAACGCTGGAAGTCTGCTTGTGGGAGCCGAATACGATCAACTTGACATTGGTCGCATTCTGTGCCGCATCGTGCAGTCTCTTCAGCAAGACAGCCTCGCCGCAGCTGGCCTCATCCACTCCGTCTACCACCACGACAAGTTGTTTCGCACCATTGAGAGTCACCTTGAGTGCGCTGCCCAGGGCGGTCCACAGAACATCATCATAGTCCTCTTCCTCGATGGTCTCCTGGCTGCGGGAATATGCATCCGCGAGGATCTGATACAGCCGCACATTGCCGATGCGCTTGCTGAACAGCTGCGACAGGATGGTCTTGGCGATGGCGCGGGGAGTCGTATTCGCGGGGATGCGAGTATCTACTGCTGTTAGCGTGTGAAGTGTACTGACATGGAATACTAACTGATAGGGGCGAAGATGGACTTGTAGGTCACGCCTCCAATGGGGTGCTGGAGATGATCGTGGATGACGGTGGACAATATGGACTTTCCCGAGCCTGGCTTGCCGACAAAGGATAGGATCTGCTGGTTTCCTTTGAGGAAGCGCGTCAGATACTGCGTGGCCCAGAGACAGGTAGATTCCTCGCGCTCCTGGGCAAAGTGGGCGGTGGTTTCGGTAATATTGGCGAGAACAGGATCTTCGGGCTCAAGCCAGTCTTTGATGGTTTTGATCTCGGTCACTGAGCGGTTAGCAGATGTCTTCGTGATAGAAAGTCTGCCTACCTTTGTCCCCGTTGAGGCCCTCGCGAGTCAGCTGGTGCCTCCACATCAACTCGGAGACATGCTCGCAGCGACCCCGGAAGCTCTCGATGGGAACTGGAAACTCGCTGCAAATGTCAATGGACACGGACTCCGAGGTCAACAACGACCGGTGAAAGTGCCCTGCAACGCCCACGACCAGCGTGACCAGGTCAGCCAAAGCCAGAATGAGCTGGTCTTTGATGCTCTGCGATACGGTAAACAGCTCTGCCCTGTCCAGCAGGTTGCCGAGGCCGATCGAGCAGCGGTAGAAGAAGCCAAAGAGATCTTGAAGGGCGGGAGCATTTTGCTCGCCGAGCTAGACAAGTCAATATCGTTCCTCTCCAGTAGGAGGGGACATACCTCTAGCAAACTGGCACAATGAACATATGCCAACTGCGCAGCCATGTGGCTGTCACCCGCGAATTGCTCAATGGCCGAGTCAAACGAATGCAATCGCTCTACAAACAAGGCAGCCCAGACCAGGGCCTTATCGTAGCTGCTGCCCTCAGGAGGCAGCTTGCGCATGCGCTCGGAGCGAATCCATTCTAGCAGACTGGCATAGTCGGCGTCGGTGATTTTCGAGGTGATCATGTCGTCGCTGCTGCGGCGGGCCAGGGAGTTGACCACGTCCGCGAGGGTGGAGGTGCCGCCGCTGGCTTTTCTCGATCCGCGGCGAGAGGTGCCCGCTTGAAAGACACTGTTGGTGTAGTTTTCCTGTTCAAGGATGTCGGATGCCCGACGGGGACCGAAGAGCGAGGTGGGAGAGAGAGGGGACCCGAAGGTATAATGGACATTAGGTTGGAAGGAGGTGGCCATGATGAGTCAACAGACCAAAATAGGATTAGATAATTAGTGTAGTTATAAATTATATGGAATACGCTTGTATGTCTGATTGGAACTTGCTAATAGATGGTTCATTCGATTAATCATCAATCTTGATTCTGATTCTGATAATTGAAGTATTATAGTGACGGACATTTAAGCAGGATCCCATTGTATGTGCTTCTTTATAACTGATCTTCGATGCATGTCTGCAATAAATGCAAGACGTCAAGATGAGGTAGCTCAACTCAAACCCAGCCATGCAGAGATCTAGGACGTGGGTGTAGCTGTAGTGGGGTAGAGCCCACCCGATCGATCGGCCAAACGAGATCATTGTCCATCGATCAAAACGATCGTACATTGGCTGACGTGGCCTCCATCGGTGTCTATCCATGGTTGTGACCGGTGAATCCGAAGCTGGGTGGCTGGAGTGAAGCTACATGACTGGATGAACAGCTGGTGGATTCAATTGAGTTCATCTACCCAACGCTCGATTGTAGATGGGCCAATGATACCTGGCTGGGGTGAGCTTGCCGAAAACGATGCGGCGAATACGGGTGGTGTCTTACGAGGTCAAAACAGGTGCATTGTGAGGAATACGAGCTGAATACTGGGCATTGTATCTGGCATTAATGGTGTCAATAAACATGTGCTGAGGAATTTATGTATCATTGCCAGGCGCAACCACTCGTGTGATTGTGAATCAGTGTAAGCAAAGCACAAAGCTTATGTCCCCCGTCCTCTGCATAAGATTGTTCCGCAAACGTCACCGGCAAGTCCGCAAATCGGGGCCCCGCGGGAGCGATAGAGTTAGGGTTTGGTGGAGATTCCCGCATGCGGCGGGCCTTTCCCCAGCATGACAAGGACATTGCACGATGTGGTTCCATTGCACGCTTCCGCAGGGCCCATTGGTTCGTCTTTGGCTTTGTTTGGACTCCTGGAATCATGGACTCGAGCTTACTCGAGTCGGTGTTTGTACACGTGAGATATTTTGACTCTGTAGCTTATGCTGGCTTGCGTGGGTGGCTAGGCGACCCGTGGAAGCTTGTTGGGGGCTCGGTCGGTTACTATCGGCTGCTATGCTGGTTGCTTAGGGTGTGGCAGATTGTTGGGCGATTCTTCAGGTATGCCAGTCCTTCGGGTTCTAATTATGGATCATTATCTCGCTTACATTGGAAGCCAGATATTTCTGGACATTCAAAGAAATGGATGTCCATGCGAGACATTCAGCTGATCAATTTCTGATCTCATTGTGATAAAGGTACTAATTAACAGTGAATTGATACATACCCTTACCTTTCGAGTATGTCCGACCGGCAACTGTTCCATGTGCCCAGCTCTGTCAAGCATGCTTTACCAGATCGCTCTATTAGCATTCCACGGCTGCAGGGATCGACGATCTTCGACGCTTAACTTTCAGATTAACCTTGTCCAGGCTATAAAGCCAGTATGAGGTATTTTGCAGTTCTTCACCGGACAGCTTCCGATGGAAGGATCGGAGTAATTCGGGAATGACCTTGTAGAGCTCGCAGAGGGCAATCTTCACGATTAGTAGTAGTCAACTGCTGATACTGAAAACTTACATGCTTGCCCATGCATGTTCTTGATCCTGCGCCAAACTACTACACTTAACCTCAATCCATCACCACGCAGCCGACCTACCTGAAGTATGTACTGGTTCAACTCATCTGCTCCAGGACCAAGCCACCGGTCCGGATTAAAGGTGCTCGCATCCTTCCCAAAGATAGACGGATCTACTTGAGTCACTGCAGGATTCATGCCAATACGAACACCACCCAGGATCCAGTAGCCCCCGACCTGTCTCCCCTCCCTGGGCACCTGGCGAGGAAGCGGCAAGCCCACACTGGGATGGAGTCGCATTCCCTCTTTAATGCAGTCGTTGAGATAGGGAAGTTTCACCGCTTCATGATAAGTGAGACGAGGAATATTCAGTTCATCGTTCACAGTCGCGTTATTGATCTCCTCCACTAGGGTGGTGTAGATGTGTGAGTTCTTGATGATATTATGCAGTGTCGCAGACAATGCGATCGCAGTGGTGTCACTCCCTCCGAAGCTAGATGCATCAGTAGCTGACATGTCAGATGGAAGTATATCATACAACGCGCCAAAAGCCTCCATCTTCACATCCACAAGATTATAATGCGGATTCTCTCCCTGCTCATGATATACCTTGAACGCTTCGGATAGTATATCGGGCTTTTGTTCATTGCCGCGCTTTTCGGCCAGGACACGGTTCTCGACTGCTGCATCCGCGGCTTGGGTGAGAGTGCCTAGGGCGCTGATTGCCTCTCTCATCCGGGGGAAGAGGAATCCAGCGAATGTGAATATCGGGCGGATGTACGTTTGCATGACACTAGTTGTAAAATTGTCGTGAGACCGCAGTGAACGGGTATAGAAACATCAAGGGGATGGATGTGTGAAAGCGACCCTTGCCTCTCCACACAGAAATCTTGTTTGTGCACCTAAGAAATCCTGACCCACGCTTCGATCAACCGAGACCATGAGAGTTTACCAACGCGGAATTTCTCGGGTGACACCCCTTTTAAGATATCTTCAATCTCCTCTCATTCGACTTTCAAGAAATAAAAGCGTTCTACTCCAGATTCTGAATAAATCATTAAAGAAAACTAAAACAGCTTCACCTTCTAGACATACTCAATAAATTCTTTTTTTTTTTTTTTACTTGCTGACCATACACACCAGGTGGAGAAGTATGAACACCACTATTCAAGTAACGGTGTCATCTGAGTGAAATATCCAAAAGAAGGTGGCAGTTCAGTGAATAGCCCGGAACACAAGTGACAGCCTTCAGCCATGTGATTCTGTCGGGACACCAGGTGCGGAGGAGTCCGGGCACCAATAAGATGGTTATAGATGACACCCGGGATTGCTATTCGTTGTGCCTGCAACCCGCTCGGAATAAAGATAGCATCCTTGTCTTGAAATTTGTAGGGGTGGTAACTGACAGGGAGTAATACACTTGATAATCGGGATAATCCAGCGTTTTCCCCAGATAATATTAAACAAGTCAATATGATGCTATGCCAACTCTATATTACTTCCAGTCAAATACATATCAGAGCCCTCTGATCACTGCGTCACGCTCTTCATCGTAAACCCAGCATGACCCGTAACATCTCCCTCCTCCACCACAAAGCTCGACGCCCCGGTATAGTAGGCACTCCCCTCCACCCTCACAACCACCGCATCCCTCGCCGGGCCATTCTCCCCCTCGATCCGCAACCCCGTCTCCACAATCTCTCCCACAAACGCCCCCGTCTGAAAATGACTCGACACCACCGAATGATACGCCCACCGCTGTCCAACCGCTCTCTCCCCCTTCGCATACGCCAACGCCATCCGCGCCGTGACACACGACCCCGTCGGCGACCGATCAATCTCATCATCCGCGAAGAAACACAGCCCGGTCTCGACCCCATCCACCCCACCGGGGTTAACTCCAACCTGCGAATCCACCACCATAACGGAATATAAAAACGATAACCGCTCATCCTCCGGATGCTGACACGCACGCACAATATCGGGATGCGTTTCCAAATACCCCTTCAATTTCCCCACCACCTGCGTCATCCTCTCCAGATCCACCTTCTTCAATCCCTCTTTAAACCCCAATTCCCTCACATCCACGAGCGCGAAAAAGGCCCCTCCGTAGCTAACATCCACCGTGATACTCTTCCGTCCCCCTAGTTCCCCCCACCGCACCTCCTCCGGAACTGAAACCCTCACCCCTACCGCCGCTGCATACGCCGGCGTCGAAATAAACGCTACATTCCGCGCCGGATCCGATTTCATCCCATCCGCAGATTGCATAACAGGAACCGTCACATCCACGACCCCGCACGGCGCATGTAATCTTACGCCCACCGTCAAACTCTCCTCATCAAGTACCAATTCCCCCCTCTTCGGAAATACATTCTCATCTCTCGTATCCACCAAAAACCGCCCCAAAGAAATAGTGGCATGGCCACACATCGTCGATATGCCCCCGTTATGAGTGAACAACACCCCGATATGTGCTTCCCCTGACCTGACCAGCTCGGTATTTTGAATCAGGATGGCCCCGTACATGTCGTAGTGTCCCCGTGGCTCGAGCATGATGCGTTTGCGGATGTGGTCGTATTCCTTCTCGGCGTGGGCGCGTTGGGAGAGGAGGGTTGGCCCGGTGAGTGGAGGGAAGCCGGCGTAGATGATCCGGGTGGGTTCGCCGGTGGTGTGCATTTCGATGCATTTTATGGTGTTGGGGGTGGTGGTAAGGGATTGGGCGATGTCCATGATGATAGCAGATGATAGTGATTGCTGTGTACTGTGTTGTTGGGTAGGGAGGAAGAAGGATGTGGGTGTGAGGAGTATTTGGAAGAGTTGGTGCAGCGGGGCTGGGCTGGGCGGATCTCGGATGGAATCCCGAGCAGGCAGGGTCCCTCCCTGCATTAACTTTGAAGTCACTTTATCTTGTTTCTGCGCCACAATCGCGTACTCGTTCTCTAGAGTAGTAAAACTCTAGGGACTGGTTTTTCTGTTTTTCTTTGATTTGGGGTGGACTGGAGTTTATTTCTCTACCGTCGTTTCTCAACATGTAAGCTACACTAATGAGCTTCTTTCAGCCATGGTGTGCACACTCTCTACATTAGTGAAACATACAGATAGGCCGAACGAGTATCTGGATTTAGTTCAATGTGGTGACTCATGTGCCTCGGGGCATCTGGCTACGCCCTATCGGAGACCACTTCTGAATGTCCCACCCGGAGCGGGGCACTGTGATTCACGTGTATCAGAGCAGACACGGTAGAAATCCAACATATCTTCTGAATCTATATTCTTATTTCAGTTTGTGCTGAATCGCCAATTAACATTATCAAGTCTTCGAGATCACTGGATATTTGTGCCGAGTTGATTCTGTGGTGGGTTCAGACCATTGCTCTGGATAGTTGTAAGACACCGCTTACAGATAGCGTCGCAATGGAATCAATTCTTTAAAATAAATCGGAATGAAACCTGGTTCATATGTATGGCTTACTGTTGGGGTAGTCTTATAGCTATGTATGGTTGTGGTTTCAGAGTCTGGTCAAGGACATAAAGAGGATACGATGCAGCGCAGTACTCTTGGCTGGTTTAATTCATTACTTTATAAGGCTTCTGCTAATTGTGGGCCATCAAATACATTTAAACATCAGAGTAGTCTTGTATATTTCAAAGATATGTGACGACTTCGTTACATCTCTCCATCCCTCGTCAGCCATTAATTATAAGTATGGGATAATAATCAATTCACCCCCTCCACCGCATCCGCCATCCCCCCCAACGTCTCAAACCGCCAATCATAAACCCTCTCCGCCAAATTCCCCATCGTCGCCCCGGGTCTCTCAATCCACACGGACTTCAACCCCACCCTCCGCGCCGGATGATGATCATGAAACTGGCTCTGCGCCGTCTGCAGCACCTGCTCCGGATCGACATCAAACTTATCCTTGACCGTGTTAAGCATGTACTCAAAGTTGCGCAGATCCGGCTTATACGACCCCACGTCCTGGGCCGTGATGATCAGATTAAACGGGAATCCTTGGAGACTGCCCGCGTTGGTTTTGGCGAATGAGGCCCGGTCGACGTTGGAGAGGACCACGAGCTTGTAGTGCTGGGAGAGGCGTTTCAGGGCGTCGACGGTGTCGGGGAAGGCGGGCCATTTGCCAATTGAGTCGCCGAAGGCGAGACTTTCTCCTTCCGTGGGAGGGGGTAGATTGAGACGCTTGGCCCAGAGGGGATGGATCGTGGTGAGGAGCTGGGAGTACGGCATCTCGGGGGTTTTTTCCTGTTGATCGCGCTCGAGCTCGTGGTATATGGTCAGGAGGTGCTCGCGGGTGAACTGGGTGGTGGCTTTGTTGAGGGTTGGTTGGAAGGCGGCGAGGATGCCCCCTTCCCAGTCGACGAGAGTGCCGTAGACGTCGAAGCTGAGAAGACGGTAGTCGGATAGTTGAGACATGGTAGTTGTGATGGTTGATGGACTCGATGGGTTGGAAGAAGAGGGGAGGGGGAGGGGAGGGGACGGGTAGCGCGTGTGGAGAAGAGGGGCAGGTTGCAGGCGCCCTCCGGAAACAGCATCCCGGCCCGGTGGCCATGCACCATGGAGGTTATTCATTTTTTTTCATTGTCTCTATCAGGATGTCTTTATCGACATATCTCTACCAGACGTGAGCGCGGAGTTCTCGAGCTAGGCTATTGCTGTCGGATACACATGCCTCAACCGGTTGAATTATTGTGCCTGAGGCATGACTGGAGACAATTTCCGAGCACCAGGGATTAACTCAAGTACCCATTCTACAATGCCCGATTTGCACACTCAGGGACATGGTATACTAAATACAAAAATAAGAAGGGTGATCTTGAACTCGAGTGCCTGACCATATCCGACCGCATCACAGCCATCGGGGACGATCGGCAGGACTCCCTCCACAGGCAGCATCCACACACTGAGCCAGACTGCCAAAGTAGAACTTCCGTCCCGTCAGTCCAGGGCCGTAGTGGGCATATTTCCCGGAATTGGTCATGATTGCATGGGTGGACGGGGGAATGATCGGCTCTGTGATCATGCACCAGCAGGTATCCGTGACGAACTGAACCCCAAACATCTCCAGTTCTTCAACTAGCCCGGCCTGACAGGCCAAGCCATACGTTGCTCGGCCACAGGTTACTACCACCGTGATATCGTCCTGTTTGGTCCGCCCGCGGCAGAGGGCAGCAAGCCGGCGGATCTCAGTCAAGGAAAAGTGCGGGTTGCCCAGAGACACCAAGTCTACTGACTGCAAGCCGACTGCACTGTTCAACGTGTTCCAGCACGGAATCAGGTCTTTGATCCGCACGTCAACCGATCGAGGATCCGATCCCGGGCGGATAACAGCGTCCAGCGTCTTTGCCTCCGGGGTCACTCCAACCATGTGGAACATCGGCGCACTTGACACGGTCGCAAACGCTGCTCCAAACGCTTTTAGATCATCCCTACTCGGAGCAAGCAATTTCAGGCCCACAATTACCGGTATCTGGTTCGAGGCTAATGTGCCAACGTGATAGCCGAGCAGGGGGTAGAACGAGTCGTCGACATCTTCGAGCTCCTGAGCCTCAGGCATCCTAACAATGAGCGACGCTTGGCGATTCTGATCCACATGCGGCCCTCCATTCGGGGCGCGGCCGGTGAGAGCAATGGCAATGTCCAGAAAGTCGGGATATTTCATGGTGCGCGCCCCCAGCACACTGTTGGCATAGACGACAGCATTAGACTCGGCCCAGGCAACCTGATCACCGACCTTCGGAGCACTGTCCAGCTGGTACGGACTGCAAGTAAAGGTCGGACGCGCCCCCATATCCGTGTAAGCCCGTGCCAGCTTCTCAGCTGCTTGACCGAAGGCGGCATCCACGCCTTGGGCGCGCCACCGCCGTTGATCGACAGAGATGGAGTTGAGAGATGTCGGTACCCGCACCTTGCCCCCCAGATCTCGGAGTCGCTCTGCAAAGAGCAGAGATCCTGGCCCGGTGTAGATGCAGCCATCCACGTGGACCTGGGTGACGTGGATGAGGTCGCGAGCCCCGAGCAATTCGGCCATCCGCAGAACGATTCGCATCGCCACGCGAGCAGCTTCGCCGTATTCGCCTTGAACAAGCTTTTTGTCGACTTCAGAGAGATGTATCTTTGGGAACGTCATGGCCTGATCACTATGGCTATTGTTTTGGATGGTCTCGGGTAGCTCGTAGTGAAAGATGTCACCACCAACGACAGACATTAATTTGCCATCCAGCCTCAGTAGCTGAGGAAAGTCCCCAGGATTCAGCACCACGACAGGAATTGCCTTTTTAAAGATCTCCTCCGCGATCATGACCCCTAACGTGAGAATATCCTCGCGGCGCTCGAAGAGAACCGCCCCGGGCCCTTTGTTGTTGAGCAGGAGTTCCAGCATCACCCCGCTTCCCGAGCAGGAGCCACGACCCCCGGGGATGGCCAGAATGCGATCCTGCAGAAACTGACCACGCAAAGGGTGGTGCTGATCAATGACTTGACCGGTCTGGGGGTCGACACCTCCCCAAAAGCTCAACTCCAAGGGGCTGGCCATTAGCCGGCCCGAAGCCTGACCTTTGACATATGCAACTCCATGGCAGAGAGGCCAAATCCTTGTACGGGCTGTCATCTTCATGAACATCACCCAGCCCACTGGTATAAGCGTAGTGTGAATGGATTACAACTAACTGAAAGGCTGGATCTGAACGGCGATGGCGCTTATCGGACCCCGCTCGGGAGGGGCACCCGAGATATCGCCTTGATTAGCTGACTGGTGCCACCCCGTGTCGTCTACTTGTGATACTCTAGTGGTGCACTGTATTTGGGCTATTAGGCTTATCTCTAGAGGCTCCCTCAGTCAACAATACTAGAGACAGGTACATTTTGGATCCCTTACTCTGTCCAATAGGTTGATCGTCAGCGATCGGTGGGTGCTAATGGCTTTCTGCATGCTCCTAGGACAATTCAGAGTCGTTCAACACGAGACCAAGCGGTAGCGAATCGATGAGTTTAGCTCAAACGGCATCTTAAGTATGTGCAGCAGACACGACTCGAGAATGTCTCGCGGAGGCAGTTGGGGCTTGTGAACATAGCGCTTTTCGTACAGGTCCAGAAAGGCGTGCAGGCTCGATTCCCCCGCTGCTGTCGTCATGATCCAGCCTGCTATCTCATGGGCCAGATTGTGTGCATCTCCTGGAAGAAAGCTGTCGCTTTCGCGAGCCATGGCCGTGACAAAATTCTGGACGAAGCTGTGCGACATCTCCTCCAGGTAGGTGCGATCTGCTGTGGAGATGGGATCGAGGTCGCTGCGTCCCAGAACTAGCAGGGACCTGTCTCGATTAGTGTCCACAATGGTATTAAAAGACAGTGATGAAGCATGCATACAGATATAAGAAATCGTCCGATTCGGATGACAGTTTCGCCTCGTCCCTGTTTCTTAGCGTGATTCCAATCAGCGGCATGGGACACTTACTTGGGAACCTCGACCACAAGCAAGGCCGGGACCGAGACATTTCGCAGCAACGTCTCGACGAATTTCCTGGCCGGCAGGTAGGGGCATGGCTGATCATCCACGGCCACGCAGCTGCCATCAGCGAAGCGGTACCGGGCCGAGGGGCGACCGGGGTTCTCCTCGAAGACTCTGCTAGTGATTAGAATGGTTCTTCCGCTGCTACTCGGTCGCGATCCCAGAGTATACGGTACAGAATTACGTACATCTCTCCCTGGCCATTAAACAGGGTGACCTTCCCCTCAATGTTCGTCTCCTGGTGGTGGGTGGGGGCATGGTTACCATGCAGAAAGACATATCGCAAGGATCCCTTTCCCCCGGAGGCATAAAGGTCGGAGACCAATTGACCGTCTGATTGACTGGGGAGTGACATGGGGACGACAGGTAGGGGAGAGACCGCGTCGACCTGCTGGCTCATCCATCCGGGCTGCCCCTCAGTTGACCTGGTGGGGAGACGCGCCCAAGGACGCTCACCGCCTGCGGGCGAGCTTCGGCCGGAACAACTAGTCGGCGGCTTATTTTAGGATCTACCCTCCCCCTTTC